>NC_083713.1:31655263-31958421 GCF_033118175.1 Dama dama | reverse complement strand
AAACCATCATTTTAACATTGATTTTTTAAATCATCAACATGTAAAATGCTAACAGATAAAATCTATGTTCAAAGTTACTCTTTCAAGGCTTTTGTGATAAACCTTAAGATATTACCTGGTATCTTTTTATTATGCCAAATTAAAGCTAAATGTATTTTTATTCTCATAATGGCCATTAGTCTTCCCTGATAGAGTTTACAAACAAACTGAGGGTTCTGTTTGTTCCAATCTTCTACTACTCTGTAAGTGGTGGGATCCTTTCAGCTATTAATGTTTCTACAATATTGATATATGTGCACCGCATATACTTGTGTATGATTATTATTCACGTCTCATTTGTTCTTTAGAATTAGATGTTTTAATGTTTTTTAATTTATTTTAATTGTAGGCTAATTACTTTACAATATTGTGGTGGTTTTTGCCATATATTGACATGAATCAGCAACAGGTATACATGTGTCCCCCCCCACCGTCCTGAAACCCCCTCCCACACCCCTCCCCATCCCATCCCTCTGGGTTGTCCCAGCGTACTGGCTTTGAATGCCCTGTTTCATATGTCAAACTTGGACTGGTCATCTATTTCACATATGGTAATATACATGTTTCAATGCTATTCTCTCAAATTATCCCGCCCTCGCCTTCTCCCACAGAGTCCAAAAGTCTGTTCTTTATATCTGTGTCTCTTTTACTGTTTTACAGGTAGGGTTGTCACTGCCATCTTTCTAAATTCTGTATATATGCATTAATATACTATATTGGTGTTTTTCTTTCTGACTTACTTCACTCTGTATAATAGGCTCTAGTTTCATCCACTTCATTAGAACTGATTCAAATGTGTTCTTTTTTATAGCTGAGTAATATTCCATTGTGTATATGAAACACAACTTTCTTATCTGTTCATCTGCCAATGGACATCTAGGTTGCTTCCATGTCCTAACTATTGTAAACAGTGCTGCAATGAACATTTGGGTACACGTATCTCTTATAAAAGTGTTCCACATGTGTATGCTTGAATGTGGTAACACCAGTAGCAAATAACCACTGATGACAATTAAGCACTTCAAAAGAACCTGCTGAGATTGAGCAACTTGTGAATTTTACTGAATTTTAATTAATTTAAATGCAAATAGTTACTGTTTTGGACATTACAGTTTTAGTAGATGTCATTTCTTCAAGAAACTCATCATCCACCTTTCTCATAGGACGGGATCCAGATGATAGTTATTTATTTTAACTTACCCTTTCTCTGAAAATTTATCCTTCTTAAAATATAGGTGGATAAGTATAAAGAAAGTCTATGTCAGCAAAATAAACAAGTAAGTAGCAACAGCCCACATAATAAAAAGATTGTTTACAAGGTTTAGTAACTGTCTCTCTGTGCAGTATTTCCTGGTGACAAAAGTAAGAGAAACATAGTTTCACCCGTGTCCCCTTCTCAATGCACTATAAAACAATGGTATTATTATAGGAACAGACATTTCTACTGTGAGGCTATGCGGTTTTCCTATAATATCTTTTTTAGAGCTTAATTGTCTTAGGAATATGAATCTGCTCAGGTCAGGAAGAACAGTTTGTTCTCTAAATACCTAAGGTCAACAAAGTTAAATGAAATACAGTAACAGGATGCCTTAAAACTAAGAGAACCGTTCCTTTAATAAAAAAGGACTTCATTTGGAAGCTCATAAATAAATTAGATATTTAGTCACAGAGCAGTTCCAGTGACAGCCATCAGCACCATTTGTTCTGCTCTGACTGATGTGTTCTCTCTAATGAAACTCAAAACACAGGCTTTTAGACCTAGTCTCTGGGCACACCATGGTGAATCCAAGACTCTCAACACCAGCTTCTACTCCCAGACCTGCTTCTTTACCTGCCTGTACCTTCTTTCATGCCCCCAGATAATCTCCTGTAAAATAGCCATGTTATTTTAATTCACACAGGAGACATGTCATCAGTAAAAAATATTGTCAGTGAATCACCATTTAAAATAATCTCACGGTGACGTCCTTTACAAAGTGAAGACTCCTTTTGTCATATCAAAAGGATTTGCTATGTTTGATCTCTTTACTCAGTTTGAGCTTGGTCTTTTTCTTTCTTAAAGTGGGTTTCACCTGCAGTTTTTCAGTGACTCCCATATGTTCCTTTTAGTCCCTTTTATAGTCAGTGAGTCAAAACAAAGTCAAGTTAAATCAAGGACTCTGCTGGAAGGGGAAGCTGAGGGGTTGCTATTCTGAGGAAATTGTAGTGAAGGGTCTATTCATGAGGTCTTTCACATGGTAGCTATAAATCAGCACACTGGAATTGGAAAATTTTCCATTGATTAATAATCAAAATCCTAGGAAATCATTTTGAGCTGGGACATGGTCATACTTAATTTTAAAACATGATGCCATCAAAGAAAGAGAACAACAAATATAAATATCCCACTTGAGAACCATTCATTCATCTTGTGTATTGGAAGAACTAAATATTATTTTTTTAACATTGTGATTATAGAATAAGAAATGTATATCTATTCCTGGAGAATATTTTTGATGCACTGTTTTTTTTTTCATTTGTCCATTCATTCATTCATTCATCAAATTTTTTTGATTATTTATTTGTGCCAGGTACTAGTCTACATGCTTGGGAACATCCATGAATAAAACAGACTAAGATGAGGGAAAAGAAAAAAAAAAAATCTGCCTTTGTGCAGCTTGTATTCTAACAGGGAGAAACATACAATGCACAATAAAAATAGTTAAGTAAATTATATATCAGAAGGCAATAAATACTATAGAAGATATAGATCAAGATAAAATGGATAGGGTACTGTGAAGGTTTGCAATTTTAATTAGGCTTGTCAGGATGAGGCATAACAAAAAGATGACATTTAAGCAAAGACTCAAATAAAAGATTTTTTCTCTTTCTTCATCCCTGCTGCTGCTGCTGCTAAGTCGCTTCAGTCATGTCCGACTCTGTGCGACCCCATAGACAGCAGCCCACCAGGCTCCCCCGTCCCTGGGATTCTCCAGGCAAGAACACTGGAGTGGGTTGCCATTTCCTTCTCCATTCTTCATCCCTAGGAGTATACAAAGTTATAGTTCTTAATGTGTTTAAAACAGATATATCCAGGAAGGTTTGAAGCAGAATCGTCCTTGAGAGATGACAGGCCCCATGATCTGAGTTGACTGTATTGTTGGTATTTATGCACTTACTTGAAGCAAAGGTAATAAAACCCTTATGGGGTTGCACAAATGGAGCTAGTGGTAAAGAATCTGCCTGCCAATGCAGGAGATGCAAAAGCCATGGGTTTGATCCCTGGGTCAGGAAGATCCCCTGGAGAAGGGAATGGCAACCTATTCCAGTATTCTTGCCTGGAAAATTCCATGGACAGAGGAGCCTGGTGGGCTGCAGTTCATGGGACCACAGAGTCGGACATTACTGAGCAATTAGGCACACATAACCCTTACACCTTACCACTGTCCCCCTGCAAAGTGTGTGACTATTCCTCCCTTTGTTCCTCAGGACACGTCTTACACATCTGGCATATCTATTGCTCACTTTTGGTCTCCAGAAGACAGGCTAAGATAAGAGGCAAATGATTCAGGCAGAATCACAGGACTGGCTACAGACCCGGAGCTCACATGTGGGACCTGAACCAAGAAGTGGTTATTCTAGGGAAAGGGACATGAGCATTGTGTTACCTAATAGGTTTGGAATTAGAATGTCAGTACAAAGGTGAAACTCAAGAACCCCACATCTTAACCTGACGTCATGTTCTCTCCAGGTTGGCACAGCTCACATGGCTGTCAGTGTTTCAAAATAAAGGCCACGTTAGCGGTTCACGAATGTGGTAGGTCCACCCTGGACAAGTTCGATGATAGGTGCTGAAGCTGCCATCGTGGCCGGGTTTCAGCACAAAGCTAGTCACAAAGGATTAATGCATGACTAAGGAAACACATCACTTTGAGGCAGTGATTTTTGAGGGAAAAGAAGGAGAGAACGAAGAAAGGAGGAGAGAGAGAGAAAGTGACAGAAACAGAAGTAGGAATAGAGGGGGAAAGGCAGGAAAAGGCATGGTGGAAAAACAGTTCTAAAACAGTTTTTGAGAAATATCTAGAATCCAGTTACTAAATAACTGGCATCAGAGACAAACACAGAGGGAGAGCAATAGCAACATCCATAAATTCAGCAAATGTTTACTGAACATGTACTATGGACTTGCTCCTGTATTTGGTATCGGGGAGTCGGGTATATGAAGACATACTCTGTCCCTGAGCCACTTTTAAGAAAGGAAGTACGTCCACAAACAAAAATTGTCTTTAAAGGATGAATAGTTGTATAATAGAAGAACACACAGAAAGTCATGTGTCCCTGGATCCAAGATGCTTTGTAGAAGTGCTGGTTTTCTTTTTCTCTAAGTCTTTTTGCAGAGAGGAATGGTGTTGATTGTGAAATATGATTGGGATTTGTAAAGAAGATGTTTTTTTCAAAGATGTTTGAAAGGGGGGAATATGAGGAAGGGGGAAAATTCCAGGTAGATCAATTGAAAGTAAGGAATTTGGGGGGAATAGGAAATCTTTTATATATTTTATACTTAGTAGTTCATGTCTATGAATGTCTTTATACGCAGTGAGGTGATGCCAGAGTAGGATCTCAATTCCAAAATGAAACAATTTAGGTTGAGGTTAATATGACTCAGTTGCCAGGTTAAGAAAGTCTGTTTGAATGAAAAAGGAAGACACTTTTTATGTATTCAGGGTTGATTAAAATGTTGATTGACATGTTTTAACAATATTTACAAAATTTAAGGAGTGGAGTATTTATCCATTTTTTACCACAATAAAAAACTAACTTTCTAGGGACAAGCCCAAGCTCTAGAGTCCTAGGTACAAGGAGTAAGAAAAAAAGCTGCCAAGTACATTAGCTAATTAGCAGTTCTTTAAAAATTCAGTTTTCAAAGTACATAAGCTTTTTATGTATTTGTATTTTCAGATTTTGAGCCAAATATTTTTGTTACAAATGTGTATTTTTTCCATACAATCTAACATAAGAAATATCTCATTTATTTGAAATCAAAATTAATTAGAAACATTTTGCTTTTAAAGATAATATCTTATTATTTCTGCTTAATGCAGCTTCATATGCTCTTTAAAATATTTAGTGTCCATGGTGAATTAGAAGAATAATAACTTATCAATAAGGAATATGAAAACAAGTAATACTAGCACATGAATATGAAGTTACATCTATTACATGAATATGAAGTTACATACATAAGTTGCATGTTTCTATATTTGGCTTTTTTTGCACATCTATAAATATGAGGATTGAACTAAAATAATGTTCTATGAATAAATTTTGCATGTCATAGTTATGATTCTTTTTTTACAGCTTCCAAAGTGATGAAATACTATCTGGGGCCTCAGTTAGAAGAGTACAAAAAGTCCCAGCCAGAGGGTCTCAGGAATTCTTAAAGAATAACACATAACTTTGTATTGCCTAATATGAAAGGCCAGTTGTTTTTTGAAGATCATCTATTTAAAAAAAATAATCAGTTCTTGCCAAACACAATAGGAAGCATCCTGTTTAATAGTTTACTAGGTCTTCTATTTCAGCATGTAACATTCTAGGTAGCTCCAGATTTATTAGGGGATGTGTAATCATTCTCTAGTGACTTGTTAGGATCATTGCCTTTCAAAAACATCAGGGAAGAATTAGATAACCACCTCCAAACCTGTTTTATATCATCATGTAACAATACTTTTGACTCACTGCTTAAGTATCTTCAATCTCTATCCCTAGCGATGATGAACTGCTCTGTGGGATGATGATGTCAGAGCATGGAGCCCATTACTTTTAGTTATATTATGGATAGGAAACTATTAAGGAATTTTAATATCAGTTTTTAATGGATCCAGGTTAGTAAACAGCTGGTAGAACAAAATATAAATCCTCTCTGGTGGAATGTACTTAGTTGACTAAGGCCTCAATAAAGTCCAGGGTTAGAGTTCCAATAAACCTGAGCTCACAATCAAAAATCACAATATAGGCAAGAAACAACACTATGTAAGAGTCAACATGTATAACAAAACAGAACTATACCTACACAGACATCAGATGTGAATTAGAGGTTTTAGAAAGGGAGCTCTGTATAAAATTATATTAATATAAGTACATATTTATGACTTGAGAGGGGAAAATAGAAAAAATATGAAACCCAATATCATAAAAATATTTAAACTTCTGTTGACTGAAAAAAATGCACCACCTAAAAGGTGAGAATTATGTTTTAGTTGGGGCATTATTGAAGACTTATCCAGGATACACAATACTAAGCCGAGAATATAGCCTCTTAGATATCTCTGAGAGTCTAAAGAGGTAAGGGAAGAACCAGGACATTGGAATTTTTGAAAAACAAAAAACAAACAAAAAAGAGTTGAACATGAAAAGATTACTGCTAATTAAAGTAAAAGCAAACATCCTAAGTTAATGAATTTAGCACTTTTCTCTGTATTAGAAGATGCGAGTCTGGGTTTTTTTTTTTGTTGGGGGGTCGGGTGTCATGTTGCTGGGCCTGTGGGATCTTAGTTCCCCAACCAAGAATCAAACCTGTATCCCTGCTTTGGAAGTGCAGAGTCTTAACCACTAGACCATCAGGGAAGTCTCCTCTTTTTTTTTAATCAGGGCTTAATGAAATTATTCCTTTGATATGCTTCTTAACTAAGTAGGGCCAGTGTCCTGGTTTTCTCCATCCTGAATCCCCCTAGGGTGTACCATCATCGAGGGTGGCCTCAATGGCTGATAGCTTGATAGCCCCAATGTCCTTTGGTTACTGATATGGCAGGTGACATTTTTGTCTATGGTTCTGAAAACAATATATTAACTAAATAATAGAATAGAAAAATAGCAAATATTACAGCACATATAACCAACAAAACATTAATATCGAGGATATATTGGAGGCATCTATCAAAGAGACAACCAAATTTAAAATTGGGCGAAGTATTAGTTTCAGTTCAGTTCAGTCACTCAGTTGTGTCCGACTCTTTGCGACCCCATGGACTGCAGCACGTCAGGCCTCCCTGTCCATCACCAACTCCCAGAGTCCACCCAAACCCATGTCCATTGAGTCGGTAATGCCATCCAGCCATCTCATCCTCTGTTGTCCTCTTCTCCTCCTGCCCTCAATCTTTCCCAGCTTCGGGGTCTTTTCAAATGAGTCAGCTCTTTGCATCAGGTGGCCAAAGTGTTGGAACTTCAGCTTCAGCTTCAGTCCTTCCAATGAACACTCAGGACTGATCTCCTTTAGGATGGACTGGTTGGATCTCCTTGCAGTACAAGGGACTCTCAAGAGTCTTCTCCAACACCACAGTTCAAAAGCAGCAATTCTTCGGCACTCAGCTTTCTTTATAGCCCAACTCTCACATCCATACATGACCACTGGAAAAACCATAGCCTTGACTAGATGGACCTTTGTTTGCAAAGTAATGTCTCTGCTTTTTAATGTGCTATCTAGACTGGTCATAACTTTCCTTCCAAGGAGTAAGCATAGAAACCAAACTAAAGCTATAATTTATAATAATCATATGAAAATGTGAACCGCACTATTAATTATTGATAAAATTGACATAATAATTAGGCATAACATTTTCCATCAGACCATCAGAATGTAAAAACTTTGTGTGACAACTTTCATTTGTGAAAAAGTGAAAGTTAGTCACACAGTTGTGTCCAACTCTTTGCAATTCCATAGACTGCAGCCTGTCCCACTCCTTCATCCATGGAATTTTCCAGGCAAGAGTACTGGAGTGGGTTGCCACTTTCTTCTCCAGGGAATCTTCCCCACCAGGGATAGAACCCAGGTCTCCTGCATTATAGGCAGATCCTTTACCAGCTGAGCCACAAGGGAAGCCCCTCCATTTGTAGGATGTATTAAGTAATGAAAGCATGTTAGCTACTCAGTCATGTCCAGCTCTTTGTGACCAGGGACCTTAGCCAGGCTCCTTTATTCATGGAATTCTCCAGGCAAGAATACTGAAGTGGGTTGCCATTTCCTTTTCCAGGGGATCTTCCTGACCCAGGAAATGAACTTGGGTCTCCTGCTTTGCAGGCAGATCCTTTACTGTCTAAGCCACCAGGGAAGCTATATAAAGAAATAGACCCTCTCATATGTTGTGGTGGTGAAAAAAAAAAAAAGTGTGATCTCTTGAAGAGACAATTTAACAATGTTAATTAAATTCAAGATTTCAATCAAAAAATTATTACCAACTTTTATCTATTTTTCTAAAAGAAACACTAGAAGTAAGTACAATCATCAATGTTGGAGGATATATATTGCAGTGTTGATTTTACTAGAGAAAAATTTTTGATTAAGATACTAAAATCTTTATAATATTGTTGAATTTTTTAATTTTGTTAAAATATTGTTAAAATCTTTACAGTATTGTATCATAAGCTTCTCATAACAAAATTCAGGCTTAAACCAAAGAAAGTGGGGAAAACCACTAGGCCAGCCAGGTACAACTTAAATAAATCCCCTATGAATGTACAGTGGAGGTGATGAATAGATTCAGGGGATTAGCTCTAGTAAACAGAGTGCCTGAAGAACTATGGACAGAGGTCTATAATATCAGGAGACAACAAACAAAATCATCCCAAAGGAAATGAAAAGCAAGAAGGCAAAGGGGTTGTCTGAGGAGGCTTTACAAATAACTGAAGTGAAGTGAAAGGCAAGGGAGAAAGGAAAAGATACACCCAAATAAATGCAGAATGCCAGAGAATAGCAAGGAGAGACAAGAAGGCCTTCTTCAATGAACAATGCAAAAAAAAAAAAAAAAAAAAATAGAGGAAAACAACAGAAGGGGAAAGACTAGAGATGTCTTCCAGAAAATTGGAAATATCAAAGGTGGAAAATTGGAAATACCAAAGATGAGCACAATAAAGGACAGAAATGGTAAAGACCTAATAGAAACAGAAGAGGTCAGAAGAAATGGAAAGAATACACAGAAGAACTGTACAAAAAGGTATCTTAATCACCTGGATAACCACAATGGTGTGGTCACTTACCCAGAACCAGACCTTCTGAAGTGTGAAGTCTACTAGGTCTTAGGAAGCACTGTCAATAAAGCTAGTGGAGGTGATGGAATTCCAGCAGAGCTATTTAAAATCCTGAAAGGTGACACTATCAAAGTGCTTCACCCAATAGGTCAGCAAATGTGGAAAACCCAGCAGTGGCCACAGGACTGAAAAAGGTCAATCCTCATCTCAATTCCCAAGAAGAGCAGTACTAAAGAATGTTCAAACCACTGGACAATTGCACTCATCTCCCATGCTAGTAAGGTTTGGCTCAAAATCCTACATGCTAGGCTTCAGCATCATGTGAACCAAGAATTTACAGATGTCCATGCTGGGTTTAGAAAAGGCAGAGGAACCAGAGATCAACCAGAAAAACATCTACTCGGTTTCATTGACTACGCTAAAGCCTTTGACTGTGTAGATCATAACAAGCTGTGGAAAACTCTTAAAGAGACAGGAATACCAGACCATCTTAAAGGTCTCTTGAGAAACCTGTATACTGGTCAAGAAGCAACATTTAGAACCTTGTATGGAATAACTGACTGGTTCAGGATTGAGAAAGGCGTATGACAAGGCTGTTTATTGTCACCCTGTTTATTTAACTTACATGTACATCATGAGAAATGCTGGGCTGGATGAGTTATAAGCTGAAGTCAAGATTGCCAGGAGAAATACCAAGAACCTTAGAAATGCAGACGATACCATTCTAAGAGCAGAAAGAGAAGAGGAACTAAAGAACGTCTTGATGAGGGTAAAGGAGGAGAGTGAAAAGGTTAGCTTTAAACTAAATATTAAAAAATTAAGATCATGACATCTGGTCCCATCACTTCATGACAAATAGAAGGGGAAAAGGTGGAAGCAATGACAGATTTCCTTTTCTTGGGCTCTAAAATCACTGTGGATGTTGATTGCATTCACGAAATTAGAAGACAATTACTTCTTGGCAGGAAAGTTATGACAAACCTATATAGTATGTTAAAAAGAAAAGACATAACTTTGTGGACAAAGTTCTGTATAATCAAGACTATGGTCTTTCCAGTAGTCATCTACAATTGTGAGAGCTGGACCATAAAGAAGGCAGAGCACCAAAGAATTGATGCTTTCAAACTGTGGTGCCGGAGAAGACTCTTGAGAGTTCCTTGGACTGCAAGGAGATTAAATCAGTCCATCCTAAAGGAGATCAGTCTTGATTATTCACTGGAAGGACTGATGCTGAAGCTCCAATACTTTGGCCACCTCATGCAAAGAGTCAGCTCATTGGAAAAGACCCAGACTGGGCAAGATTGAGGGCAGGGAAAGAAGGGGGTGACAGAGGATGAGATGGTTGGAAGACATCACTGATGCAATGGGCATGAACTTGGGCAAACTCCAGAAGATGGTGGGGGACAGGGAGGCCTGGTGTACTGCAGTCCATGGGGTCACAAAGAGTCAACACAACAGGATGACTGAACAACAATAACACTTGTTGATCCCAAGGTTACATATCACATTGTTATGTATATCCCTGCTGCATCACGACACTGTTTCTTGACAATCTTTCCTTTGTTTCTGCATTCCCTCATTCTTCTAATTAGCAACTGTTTGAATCTGCCCTTTAGAACTCTGGGAATGTCTAGAAGGTTGAAATCTTTTTCCTACAAACAAGCAACAGTGGACATGGAAATCTTCTGTATCTGGGAGGGCCCCATAGGGTCCTGCTTGTTCCAGTACCATGAGTGGCATGTCTATATGCTAAAGAGTTGTAAAAAGCTGAGGGGCCATGGCAGCAGGCCCACCCCCCAATGTGTTACAGCGCCCCGCCCGCCCCCCCCCCCCCCCCCCCCGCCACTGGCAGCAGCAAAAAGAATTGTAAAAAGCTGTAAAGAGTTAGGTTTAAGTTTTATAATAGCAATATAAATAAAAAACTATTATATTAAAATATGGCTGTTTAGACAGTGGAACTGGCCTTTTGTTGTTATTTGATTTCACATTTTGTAAAAGACTACTGTTATTTCAATTTCTACTTTGGTGGAAGTTTTTTAGAGATTTGCAAGTTTAATAAATATTAGTGAATAAAGTACTTTAGAAGAGGTTAATGTAAAATCCTGTAACTTTAAATAAAATCTTTTTTTAGGGCACAACTCAGTCTATGACAGAGCATTGTGTGAAGTACAAGGTCTAGATTCTTTTACAGGTTTAGAGAAGAATGAATTCAGTGTTCGTCATTTATCACCAAGCAATCTGGATTGGGTCCCAGTGGCTATGGGATGTTGTTTGCATTTCAACTTGCTCTTAGTAAACAACTCAGTTATCTTAAGTGATATTGGAAATTGTTAATGGCATAGAGAAGGTTCTCATTAAATATAAACCAATAGGCTAAATTCCTATTGAGACTAGGCCGTAACATAGGATAAGAAGTGATAGGAAATGAATTCTGGGGCAGAAAAAAGGTTAACAAAAGAAGACAGATCATGAATAAAACCGATTGTCTAGGAAGCATAGGCATCTACATTTTGAGGAAGGATGTTAATATCAATTATGTGTCAGACACAGGCACTGACAAAGAAAGGATGCATAAAACATCCTCTCTCAACTCTCATCTTAAAATTTAAGTTTCTCAAATCACCCTGCTAGCATGATTATTAAAATGCAGATTTCTCAGTGCAACCTACAGCTTACAGTAAAATGTAGCTTACCTCTTTGATTTAGACTCTGAATATCCATGCATTTTAATAAACTTCCCAAGTGATTTCTTTGCACTCTGATCTAGTTTGGTAAACAATATCTTGGATTTTTGTTTGCTAAGAGAAATAGCACTGAATTCTAGCAGCTCATCAGTACTAAGATTGATCCTGTATTTGGAGAGAGGCAGGAGTTGGGCTGGAGTGGGATCAAAGTTTGAGTTTTGGGTACAGGCCAATCAATGTGAAAATAACTAACAATATAAAGTACAAGAATGCAAATTAAAAGTTCCATAAATTTTAGATTAGCAAAAATTCTCTTTAGACAGAAAGAAACAGGGAAATAAATTCTCAAACAGATCCTGGGATCTTACCTCTCTCCCCATTATAGTCATTCAAGGAAATATTTTGTAGTTGTTTGTGTGAGTGGAAGAGTTTTGCAACATCTGGGTTGAGTTAATTTATTTAGCAAATTATGGTTGAGCATCTCTTATAGACTAGGCTCAGAAGACACAAATATGAATTAAGACTATAATCTTGCTCTCAAGGAGCTCAGAATTTAGAGAAGATGGATATAGATACAAATGCAACCCCTTTTGGGACTAGCCCACCAGGCTCCTCTGCCCATGGAATATTCCAGGCAAGAATATTAAAGTGGGTAGCCATCCCCTTCTCCAGGGGATCTTCCCAACCCAGGTCTCCCACACTGCAGGCAGATTCTTTACCGTCTGAGCTACCAGGGAAGCCCAGTAGAGCTATCGAAGACATTATTAATTTATTCAAGCAACACATTAATAAAATGACTACTGGATACCAGGCACCAGATATACCATGATGAACAAAAAAAATGTGGTTCCTGCCCATATGGATCTTTTCTGCTGGTGAATAAAATAGACAATAAGCATATAAAGTGATAACAAAATAAATAATGACAAATTGAGAGTAAAGGAATAAAATTGGGGGTATGAGGTGGCTGTAGAATTACTGGGGACAAAGGAACCATTTACACATAATCTTTAAAATTGAATTTCTCTCTAGATTTAAGAAGAATTAGCTAAGTCTGACAAGTTATTTTCTATTTATGTGTCAGTAGGTTGTCAAATGATTGTATTAATAGAGGTGATATCAACTCTTTTTTCCTGTTGTATTTTTTAATTAACTTAGTCCTAAAGTAAGCACCGGAGGCTGACAGTTCTGTGAGAGAAATGTTTTGACCATGTACTTTCATTTCATTCAGGTTAAGCTTACTTCTTTTTAAGACCAGCTGGTTATTATTGCTTACGTTGTTGGTCTTATACATAATCGTTTATGTCCTCACAGCAATGAATTTGGTATGTCTTCATGCCCAACACAACCTGGGCCTGAAAAGCAAGAGGACAAGTCAAATCATATTTAATTAAAGCTAGAAAAGCAAGATAACAGAAATCTCAGCTCTAGATAAGGTGAATAGCTATTTAATTAAGAATGAATGGGCGGGGGCTTCCCTGGTGGCTCAGTTGTAAAGAATCTGCTTGCCAATGCCAGAGATGCAGGTTCAATCCTTGATCTGGGAAGTTCCCACATGCCACAGAGAAACTACACCCATGTGCCACAGCTATTGAGCCTGTGCTCCAGAGCCCAGGTGCAGCAGCTGCCGAAGCCTGCGCACCCGGAGTCCATATGCTCTGCAACAAGAGAAACCACTGCACTGAGAAGCCCTTGAGCCACAGATAGAGAGCATTCCCTGCTTGCCACAACTGGAGAAAAGTCCAAGCGACAACAAAGACTTAGCACAGCCAAAAATAAATAAAATTATTTTTAAAATAAGTAAATAAATGGGTCCATAGAGAATTGTTTGCCACGTTGATGCCCCTCGCCCATGTAATCACTTTGAGAAGTACGACATTCTACAAAATAAAAAATACCTAGACAGCCTAGAGAGAAGTTGGTATTCTGAGCCACTGGCATTAGAATAACAGATAAAATGATCCCAGGATGTTTTCTTCAGATGCTCCCTCAGATGCAACCCCTTCCTAATTGCACACACAACCTTTACAAGTATCTGTATGATGATTCTACACTGTGTTATGATTTATTTGTCTGTGTTATTCACAAGTACATGGCAATATATGCCCAGTATGGACTATATGCTCAAAATACTTGATGAATGAATAAATTAATTTTTAAATACCAAGAATTATTGAACATAGTTATAACTGTGAGCATATGAGAATATGTTGTTTCATATATGGACTCATGATAAAGTAGTTGAACATGCTGATTTGGTGATGGGCAAGTTCGGGTTAAATCCTATTTGGGTCACTTACAAATTGTTCATCCTTGAGAAAGTTACTTAACTGCTCTCAGCTCTAGTTTCCTATTCATTAAAATAGTAAAGTTAATAATATGTATCTCTTAGGCATGTTGTTGGTATTGCCTAAAATATTACAGGAAAATAACCTATTACTCTGCATAGCACTCAAAATGGCACAGAAATAGTTTGCCAGCTAGGGAAAGTGCAGTCCACAAAACTTCTAGAAGATATATTTATAATTAGAGTAAATTATTTTAAAACATCTCTCTAAGATGTTTCCAGGTTCTTTTCATCAATAAACAATTATAAGTTCATCAATGCAAGACAAGTTGTATTTGCATACTCAGTGCTTCATAGATGTTCAGGGAATGTTGTTTGTATGAATATGATTTTCCAGTTTTTGACAAGGTGGTTGGCTATGGATTACACATCTAAGGCATAAATTTAAATGATATGTTTTGAAAAAAACTTTGTATCAAATAAAGTCTGCTATATTCGTGTTTTATGACATGTCAATAGGAAAAAACATTTTTTTAATAACTAAGTCTTGAAGAGCAAGAGAAACTGACCTATCAACCTGAAATGACATCTGAAGCAAAGCATAAATGGCTTTTTGGTTAGTCAATAAAAAGAGATGAATGTCTAAAACTTCAAAGACAACGGAAATGACTGTTCATGATTTTCCTCTTCCAAGCTCCACTGAATATTCTTTTAGATTTTTATTTTCATCTGGCTTATGTTTTTTTTTCAATTCACAGTCTGAAAATGCACATGCTAAATCATCTTTACACATTCTCCCAGTTCCCAATATAAACAAATCAAATGTTGCTTAGAAATGTTTACTATGCTTTGTTATTTACAACAACAACAAAATGCATCGAGGGCAATAAAGACATGGAGACAAGCATTCTCAATAGACACACAAAGCAGTCTATGACACCCACATGGCATGCATGAAAAAAGTGTTAGATTCACAAGAAAGCCCAGCGATCCTAGTTTTTACTGCTAAATTCTTCCATCAAATCTTCTCAGCTTTGATTCATTCATTCCTTTACTTATCTATTTATTCTGTGTGTCGTAAAACAAGCAGATGTTTTCAGTGTACTTTTGACTTAATTCATTATCTTTGGGGGGCGTCCCAAGTGACACAGTGGTGAAGAATCCACCTGCCAATGCGGGAGACATAAGAGAAGCAGGTTTGATCCCTGGGTCAGGAAGATCCCCTCGAGTAGGAAATGGCAACCCACTCCAGTATTCATGCCTGGAAAATTCCATGGACAGAGGAGACTAGCTGACTACAGTCGATTGGGTCACAAAGAGTCGTACATACATACACGTATTTGGGATAACGTGTGATCCTACTGTGTTCAGTGGGATGTTCCTATGTGAAAAAGTCAGTATCTACTTTATATGGACATTACTCTTCATTTACTGGAAGCAAAGGAAAGAAGCTTACACATATACTGTATACAGTATACATGTATATGTATATTAGCTCAGAGACTATCCTTTGTCTTCATTTTTTTTTTGGAAACACCAGAAACATAGAGAAGGAAACCCACCAAAAAATAAGTGATTTTCATTACTTTAAGAAAAAATTTTGAGAATCCAGAATTTTTGCCTGTCTTTCCCCATCTACCCCTGTGATCAAAGCAGCTTGTAAAGTGTTACTAATTCCATACTCTTAGAAAAAAAGCGACAAACTTCCTTGACAAGGCAGCTGAAGATCATTATGAAAAGTGTTGCAACAGGAGGAACAAACAGTATACGTGTATACAAGCCCATGGACGGATGTAAGAAAAAAAAATCATAGAGCTTCATCTTGGCCATAGTGACATATTTTAACTTGGTATATGTCTAGTCTTTTGGGTGAAAATATTGCAGGAGAGACTATTGAAGAGTGGGGAAAAAAATCTATGAAAGCTATTTCTTTTCTCCCTGAAAATAAAGGGCATCAAGTGTGAAGTTATTTATCCACATAATAAATGCCTTAAAACAGTGTTCCAGTTGTGCTGGAACATAAACAGTTTGGCATCAGAACCTGTACTTTGCTTAAAGATAAGAAAAGACGACTCATAGACAGTTACATGTTTTCAGTCAGTTCAGTCGCTAAGTCGTGTCTGACTCTTTTAATCCGTGGACTTCAGCACACCGGGCTTCCCTGTCCTTCACCGTCTCCCACAGTTTGCTCAAATTCATGTCCATTGAGTCGCTGATGCCATCCAACCATTCATCCTCTGTCATCCCCTTCTCCTCCTGCCCTCAGTCTTTCCCAGCATCAGGGTCTTTCCAAATGAGTCAGCTCTTCGCATCAGGTGGCCAAAGCAGGTTATACAAACACTAACTGTTCTTACAAAATACACCTGAAAATCATTAATTAAACAGTACATCACTGGGGCTATATAGTTTTTTTTTCCATATTTTGTATCTCTTTTATAACTACAAATGTGTTTGGGGCAAGAGTCGAGAAGATTTTGAGATGCTGTCGAAGGATGCAAAGTGAATTTTTATTGTATAATATTTACCTTTTGCTCCATGTCTTTATCTGACATTTTTTAAATTCAGCTCAAATGGACTTAAATGTGAAATGGAGTGATAGAGATGTGTTCATGCATCTGTTCACTAAACCAGCATTTATGGAGCACCCACAGTATACCAGGCCCTGTGAAAGGCACTGGGTATCCAGTAACAGCAGGGCAGAATGGGCCTGTCCTCACAGCGTTTACCATGTAGTAATAATGACTTACATTTCTATTGTGCTTTCACAATCTGCAAGTCATTTTTATAGACATTTGTGTTATCTACTTCTTATCCTTTGAGATAAGTGTTATTATTCCCAACAGGTAAATGAGATTATTGAAACTGGAACACTTTAAGGCTGGGAGGTTCAGAGATAACTACAGATATGTACAGAGGATATTCAATCTCAAAAAATAGACATTTATATATTTTTAAAAACTTTTTATTGGCATATGATTGCCTTACAATATTGTATTAATTTCCACTGCAAAGCAAAGTGAATAAGCTATACGTATCCATGTATCCCCTCTTTTATAAATTTCCTCCCCATTTAGTTCACCACAGAGCATTGAGTAGAGTTCCCTGTGTGATACAGCAGGTTCTCAATAGTATCAATAGTGTTCATATGTCAATCCCAATCTTCCAATTCATCCCAGCCCCCCTTCTCCCTTGCTATCCATGTTTATTGTACATAATGCTGCAGTGAACATTGGAGGGCATGTTTCTTTTTAAATTATGGTTTTACCCAGGTATATGTCCAGTAGTGGGATTGCTAGGTCACATGGTAGTTCTGTTTTTAGTTTTCTTAAGGAAGCTCCAGGTTATTCTACCTTGTGCCTGGACAGCCACATGTAAAAGAATGAAATTAGGACATCCCCTAATATCATGCACAAACATAAAATCAGAATGGATTAAAGACCTAAATGTAGGGCTAGATACTATAGTACTTTTAGAGGAAAACATAGGCAGAACACTCTTCATATAAAGCACAGCAATATCTTTTTGGACGCCCCTCCTGGAATAATGAAAATAAAAACAAAAATAAACAAATGGGACCTAATTAACCTTAAAACTTTTGAATAGCAGAGGAAACCATAAACAAGACAAAGAAAGCAACCCTCAGAATGGGAGAAAATATTTGCAAATGAAGCATCTGACAAGGGACTAATCTACAAAATGTACAAGCAGCTCATGCAGCTCAATATCAAAAAAAGAAACAACCCAATAAAAAAAAAAATGAGTAGAAGACCTGAATAGTCGTTACTCCAAAGAAGACATACAGATGGCCAACAAATACTTGAAAAGATGCTCAACACCACTTATTATTATAGACATGCAAATCAAAACTACAATGAGGTATCCCCTTACGCCTGTCAGAATGGCCATCATCACAAAATCTACAAACAATAGATGCTGCAAAAGGAAGTAGAGAAAAAGGAATCCTCTCACACTGTTGAGAATGTAAATTGATACATCCATTTATATTTTATTGCACTTCATGGTTCTTCCAGTAAGATTTCAATCGGGAGACAAGAAACATACAGTAATTTTAACAGGGAAAGTTTAAAATAGGGAATCATTAACTGAACAGGAGATAGGAGCAAAAGAGAATTGTACTAGAGGTAACACAGATCACCCAAGAAACTAGCAATGTAGAGAGTCCTCTGCTCTGTAAGACTGGACCCAGACCTTCCTGGAAAGCGCACTTCTGAGGCCCACTGGATGGCAGAGAAGTTCAAAGAGGGGCTGCATTGGGAAACTGGGAAATCACCTTCTGGGCCTCTGAGGGAGGTACCACGGAGAGGTACCATATGCCCTGGCCACAAAGCATTATAGGAACCTGCCAGGAGAGAGGATGCACAGAAACCAATAGCTGTTTCTCTTCCAGGATCCCTCCAGGGTTCTCTACTGATGAAGCTTACCATCTTGCCAGCTGGCAAGAGAAAAATGTTCCAGCATTGCAAGCAGAGCCACCGAGGGTAGATTTGGAGCTTGGAGGAATAAAATGATAAATGACACATTGGTATATCAAGAACATTTAGGTGAATTACATAATATCATTTATTTGTCACAGTTCACTAAGGGGATACATATTTTATTCTTCTCTGATGGATTAAATCATTTTTAAAATATATTTCATATATTTATTTCTAAAAGATAAAAAATTTGGTAATTACTTTGCCCATTACTATAAACAATAAGACTTACAACCTGGTAATCAAAAGCATTGAATTGGGCACCAGACTGTTTGGATCCAATTTCTGACTGCTAGACTTTGAGCAAAATATGTTGGGAAAAGTATTTAACCTCTCTCTGTATTTTGGTTTCTTTGCTTTAAAAAAAGCTGAACTTACTACCTATATTTCTTATGAAGATATATTAGATGATGTTTGCAATATAGAATGCAACTGATACATACATGCTCACTTGCTGTTACTGTAATTAGTATTATTGTTATTATTTGCTGCTATTATTTTCACATATTATTGTTTCTTCCATTACAAAGCTTAAATATATGGGATAAAAGATAAAAAGTCTTATAAGCATCCTGAGAAGAAAACCAGTCATATACAAAGTAACACTGTCAAGCTGCACTGAATTCTTATCCAACCTATGCTCTGCTAGAAAACAGTAGAATGATATATGCAGGTTTGAGGGGAAGATTATTAATAAATAATTCAATAAACAATCTAGTTGTTTCTAACATCTTGACTATATAGGCGATAGAATCCTAGTGGTCCAGTGGTTAAGATTCCATGTTCCCAAAGCAGGGGGCACAGGTTGAGTCCCTTGTCAGGGAAGATCCCACATGCCAAATGATGCATCACACACACACATGCAGAAGAAAGAAACCAAAAAATTCTAACTACAAAAGTTCTTCCACTTCTATATTTTCAGTGGCAAATGACAGCATGTTTATTTGAACAACATTAATGAGGCTTATTGTTTTGTTTTTGTTATAAATATAACATGTGATTTTCCATTGTGAGATAAAGTTTAAAAAAAAAAAAATTACTGCTATTCCTGCCATGGAGAATCAGATGTATTTCCTCCTAGTTTTTTCTCAATGGATGTACATGTGAAATAACATGTAGAAATAGACATTTTTAAAAATTAGTGTTCTACTAGCTGTGTAGTGGTATTCCACATTCTACTAGATGTGTGGTAATATTTGGGTTTGCTTTTATTAGTTAAAGTAATTTTTGAAGAATTTTAAGTATATGGTAATGTTATTTGAATAGTGATTGGTTTACTTCTTCCTAATCACTTGTCTCATATTTATTTTTCCTACCTTATTACACTGGCAAACACTCCAGCATGATGCCAAGTGAAAAGGATAAGAGAGTGTGATGTAGGCTATAGAATTTTATGTACATCCTGTTTATGAACTTTAAAAAATCTTTTTATTCTTAGTTTATCAAAAGTTTTTAATTATGAATAAGTATTGAATGTTGTCAAACATGGTTCTTTGGTTACTGGAATAATAAATTACTTAAAATATTTTTAATCTACAATTATGGTGACTGACTTTATTTACTTTGCAGACAGAAATGGATTTGCATCATTTTTCACAAAAAAATAAGGCAAATATAAACCACTGTGTATAAAATTATCCCATGTTTTATAAAAAGGAGGATATGGAGATATATATATATATACAATATAGATATGTGTTTGTGCCTGTATTATCACTCACATAATGTGTCTTTTTATGTACAAAGAACATTTCAGGATACACGAAAAACTTGACAACAATGTGTTGCCCACATAAAAAATGTCTGGGTGTCTGGACTACAGAAAGATTTAATTTTATTCTTACTCTCTTGTGTGAAGTGTTGACTATATATGACTTTTAAAAACTACATGTCTCTATTTCTTATGGTTGTTTGTTGTATTTAGGCTTAAGTATTTTATTAGCTTAGAATATATATTTGAAATATAAGGTATGACTTTGAAATGTTCTTTTTTCTTTTTTCCAGTTATTTAGTTGAGTTCCTATGCTCTGGAAAACTAATTCCATTTTGTATGCTTGATTCAGAATGATTATTTTTATTTCACTAAAAGGATATTGATTTCAACACCAATTTCACTATATTTGAGTTAATGTAGCTTTGTAAATTGTAATTTTTGTTGGGGCTAGTGTGTCATATTGGTTTGTCATGTTTTTTAACTCACTTTTCTTCTTTAATTTTTGTATTTATTTTCCTGATAATATTTGAAATTTGGTCACTACCTTAAGTTGTGTTCCTTGACCACTCAACCCAAAGTGTTTTCTTCCTCAAACCACTGATTTCTTCTCCTTCATCAACTTATCCCACTATATAGTATACCTATTTGTGTATTTACAAGGGCCCATGGATGTTTTGTTCATCCTATAAACACTTATCTATTAGAGTGCTTGATATAAATATCTATCACAGTGCTGCTCTATAAATATTTGATGACTGACCTACTCAATGAATGAATGTATGAGTGAGTGATTTGAATAAATTCATCAAATTCCAAAAAAGTACACACTCGACTTTATTTCCCCTGCTTTCTCTCCACTCTTGACATTTAATGTCACATAATTTATTTTCATCTGTGATTAGAACCCTGAATTATTATATTTTAAAATAAGATGTTATGAATACTAAAATGTTGTTTTCCATATATGCTTTCCCAAGGATTTGGGGGAAGTTTACATTCAATTTTTTTTTTGTTTTTTTTGGCTGCACTGTGTGGCATGTGGGATTTTAGTTCCCAGACCAGGGGTCAAACCTGCCTTCTCCCCTACAGTGAAACAGATGAGTCTTAACTACTGGAGTACGAGGGAAGTCCTTACATTCAGTTTTATAACTGTATTTACAGTATTTGTCTGCTTTTAACTCAAATAATAAGTCTTTTATACAATAAATTTCTCATTCTTTAATTCTTGATTTGAATCATCTTTTGTAGGCTTACAGATATATTTTAGCAGCTTCCCTACTGAAGATATATTAACCACTTGCTTTGAGAAATTTTTTGTTTATTGAAAAATATGTCTCTATGTGCCTCATACATAAATAATAGGTACTTGTCTATAAAGAGAATTGTCCATTCAATCTATGTCCATCATAAAAACAAACAAGAGCAAAACCCCTCATACACAATATTCCACTCTATCATGGTACAAAATGTCTCAGTGAGAACTCTGAGACTAACTTGTCTTTTTCCTTATTCATTATTTTTTATCTTTAAAATTCAAAAAATGTTAAGGTATCCAGGTATTTTGATGAGCCTTTGGTTTTGTCTTCTCAGATCTTTCTTCAGCTTGAAAACTTTTTCTTTTCTTTTAAATTTAATTATTTATGTCCTTGTTATTTTTTCTTTCTCCCCCAAAACAGTTATCTTTCTTTGATCATATCTCTGTCCTTCTTATCCATCATTATCTAGGCCATCATTTTCATCTTGTTGATTTCGCTCCTGCATTACAAAAAATTTCTCAAATCTTTTCCCATTTCATTGATTGGATTCATTTTTTTTTTACATGCTCTTTGCTATCTCAACTGTTACTTTAATTTTCTATTGAATTTTGCATTTTCTTGCAACCTGTTATAGCCTTCACTTTTCCCATTTTTTTATTTCATCCTATTCTCTCCTTAATAACACATATTATAGTTTTATAGACGCTTTTCTTCATGAATCTTCTTGAGCACATCAAGAATGTAAATGTTAAAATAAAGAATATAACTGTAAACTTTTCAGCTATTTTAAAAATAAACTAATTCTCAGAACTATGTTCTCAACTGGCCTCATCAAGTCAGCACACGTTTGCCTTCCTCCAGCAGTGCCTCTTTATGACATCCTGACTTATTTACTTTACTTGCACTGTGTTGAGATTGATTCAGGCTTGCCATTTCCTTCATATAGGGTGAGTGAATTTTTTCTTTTTTTTTCCATCATGGAACACTTGGATCTTCATTCTTACCATAATTTTCCCATTTTCTCTCTGAACTACATCTAAAATCTTTAATTTTTGTTCCTATCCAAATTTGCTGACTAGCGGTTGAAGCTTCTCCCTTCTACCTTGCAGAATTAAACTGAGATTATCAGATACAATGTATAAACTTGCTTTTGCATGGTGCAAAGCATGACAGATTGTACAAAGTTCCTCCATCTACTGTCTAAAGTGCCCCTTTAGAACCCTAACAACCCACCCCACTTCTCCATTCTGTTCTGAGAGATGTAGTGTATATACTGATATAGTAAGAGGGGAAGAAGTGGAGACGAGTCCGGGCTAGAGTGTGGCTTGGTCCAGAAGGTATTCACATGATGTTGAGAGAAGACCTCCTAGTTTTGGCCAGAGCAACATGAGACTGCAGAGTGAGTCAGTCTTTCTCTCTTATCTGAGAGAATTATGTGTCGCCTTCTGATTCAGAGAGTTCTCTATGCAGGGTGTCATCCAAAACTGTGATTCATGTCTGTCACTCTGAATGAAAACCACTGTTGGAAATTCTATACAACCGTCAGCATATTTTCTCCTCTTCTTTCTTCTTTTCTCTCATTTTCTTCTTTGTCTTCATCTTCTCTCTTACACAAACATAGCATCACTTTAATATTCTAGCTCTCTCATTATTAGCAATCCATGATATTTTGGACTGCTTTATTCTTTTTTACTATTTTAATTGACAGTTAATAAGAGGCTTATTAGGAATACCTAGTAATCTGTCATTTTTTAACCAAATTGTATTCTAATTTTAACTTTATCTGAATCAAATCTCATAGAGTCCCTAGAGTTTTTTAATTCATCTCCATCTTTGTTATAGGGAACATGTTTTATCCAAATTATATTTAAAGAGTAGAGATGATTCACATTCTGAAGTACCTATTAAAGGACTTTTTTATATTGGGAGCCAGGTCACCAGTCTCTTGCATGCAGACCCTCATGGTGAGTCAAGAGGGTCCACATTAGGCTTATTAGTCATGTCATTCCACCATCCTGTTTGCCCTGGACTGTTACAGATTGTGCTATTGTGTTATCATAATTATTTATAGTGTTCTGTTCACTCTCTAAAGCATTCTGGTTTGCATGATAAATTTCATGATCATCCTATATAACCCTATGAGATACAATTTAAATGTCAGTCATATATCCTTGAAGGACTTATTCATGCTTCCTTAATATTGTGATGTAACTTTAATGGAATTAAACTTGAGCTGGTGAAAATTGCTGTTAATTAAATTCAGCTACAATTTTAGTTACTAATATCTTAATCCTGCTTACATGAAACCTGAATGGGTCATGTCATCAACAATGTTCAGAGCAGATTGTTAAACGCTAATTGGTGGACCAGTACTTCATGTATGCAAGATAATAACATAGAATTTGGGCCTTTATGTATTCAAGTTCTTTAATAATACAGACTCTAGACGTTTAGTTCTTTAATTCTAAAACTCTTAGATTGGCCCCATTGGTCCAGGGATTATCTATCAGGTGACTGAAGTACGGATGTCCAGCTGTAAAGTTCTCACTCATCCACTCTTTTTGTCTTTAGAGTGTCCACTGTTAGTTAACTTTGCTGCAATGCACAAAAGGGGCTTTCCAGGGTCTACCTATTTTGCAGGCAGTGATCAAGACCATCTCCAAGAAAAAGAAATGAAAAAAGGCAAAATGGTGGTCTGAGGAGGCCTTACAAATAGCTGAGAAAAGAAGAGAATCTAAAGGAAAAAGAGATAAGGAAACATACCCATTTGAATGCAGAGTTCCAAGAGTAGCAAGGAGAGATAAGAAAGCCTTCCTCAGTGATCAACGCAAAGATATAAAGGAAAACAACAGAATGGGAAAGACTAGAGATCTCTTCAAGAAAATTAGACGTACCAAGGGAACATTTCATGCAAAGATGGGCTCAATAAAGGGCAGAAATGGTAGGAACCTAACAGAAGCAGAAGATATTAAGAAGAGGTGGCAAGAATACACAGAACTGTACAAAAAAGATCTTCCTAACCCAGATAACCACAATGGTGTGGTCACTCACCTAGAGTCAGACATCCTGGAATGTGGAGTCAAGTGTGCCTTAGGAAGCATCACTATGAACAAAGCTAGTGGAGGTGATGGAATTCCAGTGGAGCTATTTCAAATCCTGAAAGATGATGCTGTGAAAGTGCTGCACTCAAAATAACAGAAAATTTGGAAACTCAGCAGTAGCCACAGGACTGGAAAAGGTCAGTTTCCATTCCAATCCCAAAAAAAAAGGCAATGTCAAAGGATGTTGAAACTACTGCACAATTGCATTCATCTCACATGCTAGTAAAGTAATCCTCAAAATTCTCCAAGCCAGGCTTCAGCAATACGTGAACCATGAACTTCCAGATGTTTAAGCTGGTTTTAGAAAAGGAAGAGGAACCAGAGATCAAATTGCCAACATCCGCTGGATCATCGAAAAAGCCAGAGATTTCCAGAAAAGCATCTACTTCTACTTTATTGACTATACCAAAGCCTTTGACTGTGTGGATCACAACAAATTCCCATCAAGAGATGGGAATACCAGACCACTTTACCTGCCTCCTGAGATATCTGTATGCAGGTCAAGAAGTAACAGTTAGAACTGGACATGGAACAACAGACTGGTTCCAAATCGGGAAAAGAATATGTCATGGCTCTATATTGTCACCTTGCTTATTTAACTTACATGCAGAGTATATCATGCTAGATGACGGGCTGGATGAAGCACAAGCTGGAATCAAGATTGCTGGGAGAAATATCAATAACCTCAGATATGCAGATGACACCACCGTTATGGCAGAAAGTAAAGAGGAACTGAGAAGCCACTTGATGAAAGTGAAAGAGGAGTGAAAAACTTGGCTTAAAATTCAGCATTCAGAAAACTAAGATCATGGCATCTGGTCCCATCACTTGATGGGAAATAGATGGGGAAACAGTGGAAACAGTGACAAACTTTATTTTCTTCAGTTCTAAAATCACGGCAGATGTTGACTGAAGCCATAAAATTAAAAGTCTCTTGCTCCTTGGAAGAAAAGTTATGACCAACCTAGATAGCATATTAAAAAGCAGAGGTGTTACTTTACCAACAAAGGTCTTTCTAGTCAAAGCTATGATTTTTCCAGTAGTAATGTATGGATGTGAGAGTTGAATTATAAAGAAAACTGAACGCTGAAGAATTTATGCTTTTCAACTGTGGTGTTGGAGAAGACTCTTGAGAGTCCCTTGGGCTGCAAGGAGATCCAACCAGTCCATCCTAAAGGAGATCAGTCCTGGGTGTTCATTGGAAGGACTGATGTTAAAGCTGAAACTCCAATACTTTGACCACCTGATGTGAAGAACTGACTCATTGGAAAAGACCCTGAGGCTGGGAAAGATTGAAGGTGGGAGGAGAAGGGAGTGACAGAGGATGAGATGGTTGGATAGCATCACCAACTCGATGGACATGAGTTTGAGTAATTCTGGGAGTTGGTGAAGGACAGGGAAGCCTGGCGTGCTGCAGTCCATGGGGTCTGAAAGAGTCGGACACAACTGCTGAGTGGCTGAACTGAACTGAACAAGGTGATCCCTCCCAAAGCATATCATCCAGCATACATGACAGTGATTGGATAGAATGTGTAGATTAAGGTCAGGATAAATAACATATCCCAAATGATCCAAACATATGAAATCAACAAAATTGAATCTAATTTCCAATACTGCTGATAATTAACTTTTGTCTTTGAAGGAGTTCCTTAACTTCACTGACCCTCAGTTTCCTATAATGAAGTTGTGATAATACCAAAAATCTTGGTGGTGTTGTGGCAATAAAAGAAAATATATGTAAATCACTCTGATACAATTCTTTTTCATAAAGTCTATATTTATTAAGGGAAAATTAAAGAAAAAAAGATTCACTGCTTTTCTTGGAAATTTGTACTATTAATGAACAAGAAAAGAAAGTGAGCCAAGTGAATTCCCAGAGAGTGTCTAGACTTTTTGTCAAGGATAATAGTCTTCAACCAACAAATGGTGCCAGGAAAAGTAGAATAAGGGAATAAATTCAAGATAACTGATGACCTAGTAAAGAAGCACATAACATTTTTTTTTTTTTTTTTTTGCACATAGCATTTTTTTTTTTTATTATTATTATTTTTTTTTTTCCCAGTGGGTTTTGTCATACATTGATATGAATCAGCCATGGATTTACATGTATTCCCAATCCCGATCCCCCCTCCCACCTCCCTCTCCACCCGATTCCTCTGGGAAATCTCCTAATCGATACATTTTATATAAAGTCACCAAGAACAATACAATTGTGTATACACAAGTGAACCTAAGCTCATACATCAATTTCCCCTCAGAAGGAGGTCTTTAGCAGGAGTATGACTTTAAATATGTCAGTGGTTCTTTTCTGTTAAATATTCTTTATCACTCACTTAGATGAAACATATATTGCGGTTTGTGAAGAGAAAGCTATGGTAAATGGCAGAAGCATGCAGGACTAATGGGATGACGCCATTACCATTCACTTAGGCATACATTTTTAAAAAATAAGAATGTGATGTGGCTTGTCAGTAACAAATGCAAAAAAAAAGGCTTAAATTTTAATGAAAGGTAGTTATATGATTCAACAATAACATATGTCTACAGAAAATCTCATGAACACTTTTTGATATTCAATATAAAATATCCAAACCAAACCTTTCTATTTTTTATTCACCTGTCTTCCGGGTTATTAATCTTGTCTTTCACTGTCTCCCATCTGGTGTTAAACTATCCCTCAAGTTCTTAGTTTCTGATATTGTATTTTCAACTCTGGAATGTCCATTTCATTGTTACTTTGTAATTTTAATTTTATTGCAATATTCTCAATATTTTTATATACATCCTATGATATTTCCTATATGGTTCGGACGGTAAAGCATCTGCCTACAATGCGGGAGACCCAGGTTCGATCCCTGGGTCGGGAAGATCCCCTGGAGAAGGAAATGGCAACCCACTCCAGTATTCTTGCCTGGAAAATCCCAGCGACTGAGGAGCCTGGTAGGCTACAGTCCGTGGGGTCGTAGAGTCGGATTCGACTGAGCGACTTCACTTCACTCACTTAAATATATAAATCGTGGTTGTTTAATGTCCTTATCGTCTAATTAACCACCTATTAATATCTGCTTTTTTCCCCTTTGTATGTAGAGACAATGTTCTGTCTCTTCGCGTGCCACGTACTTTTTTTTAGTTGAAAGTCAAGCATTGCATTTTGAAAAAACAAAGGTATACAAACCTCCAGATGATATACTTTCGTCAGAGAGGTCAGCCTCTCCTCTGCTAGGCAGACAGAGCTGAGGAAGTTGAGAGGCTGACTACTTCAAGTGTTCATTGAGAATCTGTCAGATCCTATCTCTGCCCTTCAGAGGTCTTCAGCTTAGATATGTGGTGACACGCCCTGTGAAGCTTCTGAGTTTGGTAAACTGAGGAAGAGAGGCCGGCTCTCGTTAAGTCTATTCAAGTCATCAATTTTATCACCCTCTGCCCAAACAGGTCCCTCCTTTGCTGTTTCATCTGTCTTCCATCTTCTAGGGGCTGAGGCAGGATCCTCACTCAGCTCCAGTTCAGTCTGCACTATCAAGCAACCCCAGAGACAAAGCAGTTATTGAAGATTATTTAAAAGTCAATTCCCCTTTCCTCTGAAGACTTTGAGCTGTTTCCTGTCCTCCTAGTAGATCATGAAAATGTAGGCTATTCCACTTTTCTGTGTTTGGGCTTATGCCTAGAGCCTGCTGTCCTGTGAAATTTTGAAACTTAGCCAGTATCTTGAGGTGCAAAATAAATCTGATGTCCTGCTCCTCTCCAGTTTTGCTATCCCAGTCCATGCAACTGCCAAAACTCTTGTTGTTCTTTTGTCCCCCAGCCTCAGTGTTCTTCCTGAGTTGAGCCTGAATTGTCAGCTTCATCTGCATCCAGAAATGAAAAATAACCTCCAGGGACAGCCTCAGATTCTTAGCTCACATTTGAAAAATCATATTTCTTGAAAGGTACTCCCTCTAGTCCTTATTGTTTGGCTGATCCTTGATGCCTTTAATATACTTTTTTTTGTAATGGATTCAACTTTTCTAATTGTTCTCAATGGGAACATTGCATGCTATCACTCAGTCATGTCCAACTCTCTGTGACCTTTATGGACTATAGCCCGCCAGGCTTCTCTGTCCATTGGATTTTCCAGGCAAGAATACAGGAGTGGGTGGCCATTTCCTTCTCCAGGGGATCTTCGCAACCTCCACTCAGCTATCACACAATCCCACAAAAGTGTTTTGCAAAAGAGCAGAGAAAAGAGATGAGATTCCATATATAGAAGTATTTATGCTATTGCATCAGGAGGAAAAGGAGTCAGAGGACTACCATATTATGGTATGGAGGTCAAAGAGAAAACCCATAAGGGTACATAGACAAAGGAGCTTAAAAAAATTCAGGAGACAAAACAAAATCCAACTGAAGATCCATCAGAGTTTCTAGAAAGAATTTATCAAGCTTTTAGGTTCAGCTCCAGTTCAGTTCAGTTCAGTTTCTCAGTCATGTCCGACTCTTTGTGACCCCATGCACTGCAGCATGCCAGTCTTCCCTGTCCATCACCAAATCCCAGAGCTTACTCAAACTCATGTCCATTGAGTCGGTGATGCCATCCAACAATCTCATCCTCTGTCATCCCTTTCTCCTCCCACCTTCAATCTTTCCCACCATCGGGGTCTTTTCCAATGGGTCAGCTCTTCATATCAGGTAGCCAAAGTATTGGAGCTTCAGCTTTAGCATCAGTCCTTCCAATGAATGTTCAGGAATGATTTCCTTTAGGATAAATTGGTGTGATCTCCTTGCAGCCCAAGGGATTCTCAAGAGTCTTCTCCAGCACCACAGTTCAAAAGCATCAATTCTTCAGCCCTCAGCTTTCTTTATGGTCCTACTCTCACATCCATATGGAAAAACCATAGCCTTCACTAGACGGACATTTGTTGGCAAAGTAATGTCTCTGCTTTTTAATATGCTGTCTAGGTTGGTCATAACTTTTCTTCCAAGGGGTAAACATCTTTTAATTTCATGGCTGCAGTCACCATCTGTAGTGATTTTGAAACGCAAGAAAATAAAGTCTGTCACTGTTTCCACTCTTTCCCCATCTATTTCCCATGAAGTGATGGGGCCAGATGTCATGATCTTAGTCTTTTGAATGTTGAGTTTTAAGCCAACTTTTTCACTCTCCTCTTTCACTTTCATCAAGAGGTTCCTCAGTTCCTCTTTGCTTTCTGCCATAAGGGTGGTGTCATCGGCATATGTGAGGTTATTGATATTTCTCCCGGCAATCTAGATTCCAACTTGTGCTTCATCCAGCCTGGCATTTCACATGATATACTCTGCATATAAGTTAAATAAACAAGGTGACAATATACAATCTTGATGTTCTCCTTTCCCAACTTGGAACCAGTCCATTGTTCCATGTCCAGTTCTTTTTTTTTTTTTTTTTGGTCATAAAGGAGGCTGCCATGGTCTCTCAGTCACGGTCCTCTTCATCCATGTCCAGTTCTAACTGTTGCTTCTTGACTTGCATACAGATTTCTCAGGAGGCAGATAAGGTGTTCTGGTATTTCCAACTCTTGAATAATTTTCCACAGTTCATTGTGATCCACAGCATGCTTATAGGTGCTACATGCAAACAGACCTGGACGTCCCTGAGAATGTAATGATGATAAGTATGACTCTCATCGGGCAAAGTGCCCCAGAGATTTAAAAATTGTAGAAGTCAGATTGTGTTGAAACAAATCCTCCTCAACTAGTAAGTGTTATTTCAAAAGTATTCAGTAACAGGCAACAATGACAGAAGCAAGGAGATGCAAAACCAAATTCAGCTTTTCTGGTAGCCACATTGAAAGCAAGTAACCTAAAGGAAGGCTTCCCAGGTGAATCAGTGGTGAAGAACCCAGCTGCTAATGCAGATGATGCAGGTTTGATCTCTAGGTCAGAAAGATCCCCTAGAGAAGGCATATGGCAACCCACTCCAGTGTTCTTGCCTGGAGAATCCCATGGACAGAGGAGCCTAGAGGGCTACAGTCCTTTGGATTGCAAAACAGTTGGGCAGGACTTAGCAATTAAACAACAACAACAAACACTAGAAAATATGAAAAAAAATAATTTTATTTGTGTATTTAAATCAAATATATTTCTTTCCTGGAAGGGCCAAAAGCTGGAAGTTTGAAGAAATATTATCTTGAATGAAACTTACAGAAACAAGTGAAGAAACCTATCACTACAATGGAATGAGAAAGCAGGCAGTTTTGAGTAAGAAGAGAAAATACAAAGCTACAAGTCCTGTCTTGGAGTAACTGACAATATTTTGAAAGACTAAAACCATGATAAGCATCATTAGCTTCTATATTCACATTCAAAAGTAAAGATTACTACACTTACCTTGTAGGTCAATCTCCTCATGACTTAAATAAACTGTTGTGATTATAGATCTAGTGCCATTTTCTTAACCATATAGGAAGATAAAGTCATAAGAATAATAATAATAATTTCTAAATAAATATTTTTCCTAGATTTAGACTTTCATGCATATTGTATATTGTTGTCATGTAGTTGCTAAGTTGTGTGCAACTGTTTTGCGACCCCGTGGACTGTAGCCCACCAGGCTCCTCTATCATGGGATTTTCTATACAAGAATACTGGATGGGTTGCCATTTCCTATTCCAGGGGATCTTCCCAACCTAGAGGTTGGACCCGCATGTCCTGCATTGGTAGGCAAATTCTTTATCACTGAGCCATTAAGGAAGCTCCTGAGTATTATACACACACACACACACAGAGTCATTTAATCTTCACAACCACCATTTAAAGTAGGTAAACTGAGATCCATTTAGTTACAGAGAAGTAAAGTGAAATTATTTGCCAAATTCAGACTTATTGCCAAATTCAGACTTAAACTGAAGAAAGTAGGGAAAACCAGTAGACCATTCAGGTATGAGCTAAATCAAATCCCTTACAACTATACAGTGGAGGTGAGAAATAGATTTAAAGGATTAGATCTGATAGACAGAGAGCCTGATTAACTGTGGACAGAGGTTCGTGACATTGTACAGGAGACAGGGACCAAGACCATCCCCATGGAAAAGAAATGCAAAAAGGCAAAATGGTTGTCTGAGGAGGCCTTACAAATAGCTGAGAAAAGAGAAGTGAAAAACAAAGGAGAAAAGGAAAAATATTCCCGTTTGAATGCAGAGTTCCAAACAATAGCCAGGAGAGATAAAAACGCCTTCCTCAGCGATCAATGCAAAGAAATAGAGGAAAACAACAGAATGGGAAAGACTAGAGATCTCTTCAAGAAAATTAGACGTACCAAGGGAACATTTCATGCAAAGATGGGCTCAATAAAGGAAAGAAATGGTATGGACCTAACAGAAGCAGAAGATATTAAAAAGAGCTGGCAAAAATACACAGAAGAACTGTACAAAAAAGATCTTCACGACCCAGATAATCACAATGATGTGATCACTCACCTAGAGCCAGACATCCTGGAATGTGAAGTCAAGTGGGCCTTGGAAAGCATCACTATGAACAAAGCTAGTGGAGGTGATGGAATTCCAATTGAGCTATTTCAAATCCTGAAAGATGATGCTGTGAAAGTGCTGCACTCAATATGCCAGCAAATTTGGAAAACTCAGCAGTGGCCACAGGACTGGAAAAGGTCAGTTTTCACACCAATCCCTAAGAAAGGCAATCGCAAAGAATGCTCAAACTACTGCACAAATGCACTCATCTCACACACTAGCAAAGTAATGCTCAAAATTCTCCAAGCCAGGCTTCAGCAATACATGAACTGTGAACTTCCAGATGTTCAAGCTGGTTTTAGAAAAAGCAGAGGAACCTGAGATCAAATTGCCAACATCTGCTGGATCACCGAAAAAGCAAGAGAGTTCCAGAAAAACATCTACATCTGCTTTATTCACTGCACTAAAGCCTTTGACTGTGTGGATCACAACAAACTCTGGAAAATTCTGAAGGAGATGGGAATACCAGACCACCTGACCTGCCTCTTGAGAAACCTGTATGCAGATCAGGAAGCAACAGTTAGAAGTGGACATGGACCAACAGACTGGTTCCAAATAGGGAAAGGAATACATCAAGGCTGTATATTGTCACCCTGCTTATTTAACTTATATGCAGACTACATCATGAGAAACACTGAGCTGGAAGAAGCACAAGCTGGAATCAAGAATGCCATGAGAAATATCAATAACCTCAGATATGCAGATAACACCACCCTTATGGCACAAAGTGAAGAGGAACTAAAAAATCTCTTGATGAAAGTGAAAGATGAGAGTGAAAAAGTTGACTTAAAGCTTAACATTCAGAAAACTAAGATCATGGCATCTGGTCCCATCAATTCATGGGAAATAGACGGGGAAACAGTGGAAACAGTGTCAGACTTTATTTTTGGGGAGCTCCAAAATCACTGCAGATGGTGACTGCAGCCATGAAATTAAAAGACGCTTACTCCTTGGAAGGAAAGTTATGACCAACCTAGATAGCATATTAAAAAGCAGAGACATTACTTTGCCAACAAAGGTCCATCTGATCAAGGCTATGGTTTCTCCAGTGGTCATGTATGGATGTGAGAGTTGGACTGTGAAGAAAGCTGAGCACCAAAAAATTGATGCTTTTGAACTGTGGTGTTGGAGAAGACTCTTGAGAGTCCCTTGGACTGCGAGGAGATCCAACCAGTCCATCCTGAAGGAGGTCAGTCCTGGGTGTTCATTAGAAGGACTGATGCTGAAGCTGAAACTCCAGTACTTTGGCCACCTCATGTGAAGAGTTGACTCATTGGAAAAGACCCTGATGCTGGGAGGGATTAGGGGCAGGAAGAGAAGGGGATGACATAGGATGAGATGGTTGAATGGCATCACTGACTCGATGGACATGGGTTTGAGTAGACTCCGGGAGTTGGTGATGGACAGGGAGGCCTGGCGTGCTGCAGTCCATGGGGTCACAAGGAGTCGGACATGACCGAGCGACTGAACTGAAACTGAAACTTTGAATGATCACGTATGTCTAGTAGCTCCCACACTGCGCAGCACAACTCTAAAATAATTAGGTTGTAATTAACCTCCAACTAATAAAAGTAAATGAAAAAAAAAAAGAAAAATAAAATAAAATAATTAGGTTGTATTGGCTCCTGGCCCTGAAAAATCTGTGGGGCATACAAGAACACTGTCTCAGAAGCTTTTTCTTAATCAGTCAGAATATCACTCCTTGACCTATTTTTAATAAAAAGTACATGTTTATGGAATGTTGTATATGGGAAAATGTGAAGTGTATACTAGTCTTTATTAGTAAATAATATGAATAGTTTACTTGTAAGCATTTGTATGAAATAAACAATATGTAAGTCAAGTGATTTCTTTAAGTCAAAGGGTGATTTTTCTCTTTATTTGGGCTTCCTGTGAGGCCATTAGTGTACACAGTGAATCTATCAGAGGCAAATAATAGAAGAGAGGAAAGACAGAGGATGCTGCTTGTTTTATGTTTATTTAGAAGGTATTAGATGTTTGCATTATGGAGCTAAATTGCAATTCTAGGCGAGTTCTCCTACTTCCTTCCGCGTCAGGTCTCCAGGTTGTGCTAAGTAAGGAGAGTGGCAGCAAAGGACACTTAATATGATTCTTTCAGGAGCATGAGAGGTGACTCCTTTCCCTGGCTTGCTGTTCCTTCTGCCAAGTGCCCTTTATTCTCTCTAGAATGCCTTATCACTCCTTCCTCTCTCACTTTTTTAAACAGGAGAGCACTTCCTTACTTACAAATATACCACAGCGGTGTTTTGCTTTGTATGTGAATCCTCAAAAAGCAAACCAATATTTTCAATACCTAAGAGCTGTTTGTAAATAAAAACAGTGTCTCTGCTTCCTGAGAACCCAAATTCCATCCTCATCAATTAGAACATTTCCTCTATGCTTTATTTTCAGATTCTTCACTCTTAAAAGGTTGAAATTATTAAAATAAATGAAACTAATGCAAGGACTGTCAGTCCTTTGTCTCATTGGTGCTGGTTATTTTTTAGGCTTTGTTCGGAAGTGGAGAGTTGGCTCGATGGTCCTGGCTGCAGAAGGAGGTTTGATTGATTGCACATGTGTTAATGCCATGCATATGTTACGGAGGAACTACGAGGCAGAGTGCCCTCAGAGACACTTCTGAAAAGAGTAGTTGACTCAGGCCCCACCTAGACAGAGCTCAGTTCCTAAAAATAGGTGCTAAGTTACATCCTTTAGACGCAGGGCTAAAATAAATTCAGCCGTCCCATCTACTTGCTTGATAGACCCGTCAGTGGAGCTGGCCTCCACTCCACGCCTGCTTTCAGGGGACTGGGAAATTTGCTGTACAAAGGAGGAAACTAGTCTGTGAAGACCTGTAAAGATATATGATATTTCCACGAACTTGGGGTTAAGTCTAAATATTACAGAAGGTATGTGCTACGTCGTCATTGATAAACGTCTACTTCCATAGCTGTAATATGTTCTTAGTGATTGCTTAAGATCAATGAAGACCACAGGTCAAACTGTACTTGTTAGCAGAGGAAATATTCTGTCAGATTTTGTTTTTATGACAATATTTAGTGTTACTTCAGATTATTACAGTTAGGGCTTCATCTATTAATCTTTTTACAGATTAATAGTTAGCCCTTTTTTATTTTTAGTATTAAAGAATAATGAGCCAAATTTGATAAACAGACATGAGTGGAAGTTATACTTCAATTTATAGCTAAAAGGGAAAACTGAAAAAATTAGTTGATCTTTTATGAGCATAAATTGATAATCTATACAATGAACATGTTTAAAACTCTAAACTATATTTCTTAAAATTTGCTCAGGGAAAAAGAGAACTTAAAATATTCTCAACTGTTGCAGCTTACTCAGAGAGATGTATGAAATGTATTCTTTATTGAGCCTTAGTTTGATTTTGTACATCTTGCCCCAGCCACAGTCTCTTCTCCTCTGGGAGTATTACTGGAGTAAGGATTAAAGAATCAGGTTCTTACATGTTTTCCAGAATTAAGAAAAGCACAGCCAGTCGGATCTGCCAGCCCTAATTATAGTAACTACAAACTTAAAGAGAGAAGACAGATTTTACTTTAAAAGTAGCATGCCCTATATACTGTTTCAAATGAATTTTTTCTGTCTTCAGTTGCCTGTGAACACCTTAATTTGGTCCTGTTGTGCCTTAAATGTTTAGAATGTTAGAGACTAAAGTGATTTGGAAGAGACATTATAACAGATTCTCTTAAATTAAGACACCAACTAAAAGCAAGGACACTTTAAGATTACATAATACAGGGTTTAAATTTAGCCAGCTGGTGCTGAACTGAAAGATATTTTATTTTTATCAGAGCTCTATTTGGTCACTGACAAGTTGGTGGTTGTTTGAATTATTTTAAAATTTTATGTACAGAGTGCCAAAGGACGAGTAAAATATTTACCTCAGCTACCGTCAGAGCCATGAATTTTAATATGAAAAAGCACCTGTTTTGAGTTTTAGAAGTTATTACCATTGAGTTTTAGAAGCAAAAATACTAGATCAAAAATGGGAAAGTCTTGAACTCTATGCTTAAGTATTTCTCTACTTCTCTGCCTAATCTTTGACTCTTTTACCTTTTTTACTGTTAATATATAAACAAACAACTAGACCTATTTTTTTAAGTCAGTCAGCATTTCAAATGTCTACAATATGGCAAAGTGGCAGCTATGTGGAGAAAATGTAGTCTGGAGTTTGGCATGAGTGTTTCTGCATGAAGTACTGGGCATCTTTGATAAAACTTCCTGCAACCACCTGAAAAATAAAAAGAGGCACTGCTTAATGATCACAGAGAGCCTCACTTTAGAAAATGTCAGGCAGGCCTCAAGTCTTCAGTGATTACAGAGGGAGAGAGGGTTGGTTCTCTTTCTTCAAGTTGACTTTTGGGTAAAAAGACCACAAAGTTCATATATAATTTACTGTTGTTTACCATGGATAGCTGTCTGCTAGTCAAACATTTTGCCTCTCACATTTACCACAATTGAAAAGCTTCTGCACATCAGTATTCTCTTTTATTTATCTGGTAAAATATTACTTACGATGAGACAATTTGGGGTTGGACTCCTATGAAAACCTTGGAACAGGGAATTGATACTTGGTTCCTCTCTCACTTTCTCTCCATCTCTCTACTCTCTTTCTTCCTCATACACATACACAACTCTGGGCAGGAAGAGACCATTTTGTAACACTTATTTGTTAGCTCAAAGTCATGTCTAGATTCAGTAATTTATAGACCAGGGCAGCAACTTAATAAGTGCCTGGCAGTATAATTTCAAGACTTCTGGTTGAACAATCTGTGGGGAACAGTACTTAATTGACAATATGTTGTCCTTTTTGTTTGTTTTCCACCTCCTCTTTTAAAAGCATTCAAGTTACACTTTGAAATTTAATTAAATTGTAATTTGCTTTTTCCTGTTTCTGAAACCACTTGCTCATTCAAATTACAGTTTCATCCTTTGCAGAGTGTGGTTAACTTCAGACTTTTCTGATTCAGGAATAACTATTTTAGAACATTGATTTATTCAATCTTTTTTTAAGATTTTTTTTTTAACGTGGGCCATTTTCTAAAGTCTTTATTGAATTTGTTATAATATTGCTTCTGTTTTATGTTTTGTGTTTTTCGCTGTGAGACATGTAGGATCTTAGCTCCCGACCAGGGATCAAACCCACACCCCCTGCACTGGACCACCAGGGAATTCCCCTAGGTAAATGGTCTTCATGTGACTGTGTAAGATATGATATTGTTGGTTTTCTTCCCTGATACCAAATGACTGGTGTTTTCTAACACCAACCAGTTCTCCAATTCTCTGATAGTAACTGGGTGTACAACAATTCATTTCAATACTCATACTAACTTCCAGAGTTAGAGCAGAACCCATGGGTTGCCCCCACGTTAGCCTCTAACTTGGGTTACAACTCAAGAACAGTCAAATGGAAGAGATTCATAGAGTAATGTGTGTGTATGGAGATGGTGCACAGAACTTCCATGCCCTCTCTGGGCTCACCATCCATCAACACGTCCACCAGCCTGGAAGCTCACTAAATGCTGTTGTTTAGACTTGAGATTTCATTATGTGGGAGAAATTGGCTGAATCATGGCCATTGGTGATAGAATTCAGTGTCTAATCCCTCTCCCCCTTTCTTAGAGTGGTAAGTACAGCTGAATATTCCAACTCTCTAATTACTCAGTTGGTTTTTCTGATGACAAACCCTGTCCTGACCCACAACCAACATGAAGCCAGGAGTTACCTCATTAGCTCACATACCAAAGACACCATCAAATTCCAAGAGTGTTAGGAGCTCTATGCCAGGAATCAGGGAAACAGGCCAAATTATTTTTTTTTTTAATTTCACATATGTCCCACAATATTACTCCTCTGTTCCCACAATATTACTCCTCTGTGAAATGCTACCTATGAATTCCAGAATGAAATATTCATAGTATTTATTTTCCTAATCATTGAAATCTTTCTTTTGCAAATTTAACTATAACCTGAGTATTCTTCTGTTTGTACAATATAGTCAAGAAAAGCACAAAGAACAGTGACAATCAGACAGTCAATGTAAAGAACAAAGATTTTGCTTTCTTAAAAGAGTTGAGAGTCAGCAAACTCAATGAGTTATTTGTGTCAGTTGGATACAACAAATGACAGCATAGCTATATTTAATGACTCCTGGGACTCCTTGGGCCTAAACGATGGCGTAAAAATAATCTGGCGGTGAGCAGTGCAATAGGTAATCCAAATTCCTGGTAGAGTGGCTGTACTTCTTAAAATGTCACAAAGGATAAAAGGAATTTGTCACATAGATAACACAAAGAACCCCACTGACTTATTTGACTTAACACTTTTAAGTTCTAGATAAGAAAACTGAGGCACAGAACATTAATTAGTAACTTACAAGATGTAGGCCAAGAGAAGTAGAAACGCACTCCCTTGACTGTATTTTATTCGACAAAGCTTTGTGCAACCATCACTCCAATCCCACTCCACCCCCATGACTTGGAATACATTTTGAAGTACACCTTGATAAAGTCTTTTTTCCCCAGGTTATTATTTTTATTTTTCATTTCATATTTCTCTCAAATTTAGGATAAATTATGGAAAAGGAGACCTGATCCACATATTTATTGACAACTTAATAAATGGTACTTGGTTTATTTTTTAACTTTACTAAGCATCTAAGTTTGCTTGTCATCTGTGCTAGATGAACCCTTACCCTCTTCCCCAGCACTTCCGCCCCATGCCCCCCGCCCTCCACCATCACCTCATCATTGGACACATCATTTTTCACTGTTCTTTTTGGCAGACCTTCAAGTAGGTTTGTGTCTTCTGCATTTTTCTAATTGTATGCAGGATATATCCTGTTGCCTGGTGAGCTGAACACTTTAGATATGTCTGGCTGTTCAAAAGTAAATAATTGCCAAATTGCTCCAGGCATACATATGACTTAAAATGAATATAATACTAAAATAATTTATTTTAGGAAATTTTTGTTTGTCAAAGACCAATTCTCCCCAAATCTGAATATATCAGCATATGTGTTTCTAAATGCATTTACTTGGTAGTCAGCAACATAGAAAAGCTAAAAGAAAAAAAAAATCATATCACTATTAATTTTAAAAGCTAAGTCCAGTGTTATAAATGGTTTCAAAACATGTAAATGCTTTTCATGTAAACTTTCACAAACAGGAACTATAAATATAAAATAACATTCAGATAATAATTACTTTATTTTCTTAGTTAATTCATAAGAAGTTAATTGCACTGAAGTAAGATATAGGCAGATCTCACTTTATAAAGTGGTGGGTTTCTTTTAAAGCTATATATATGAAATTTTGATGAGTAGAGTCACATTTCCCCACTGAATTGCATTAAAATCCACAGGTGCTTTATCACTATCTCTGTTGTTGTTGACTGTTTTCAGTCCATACAGTCATAACAACAATTCAGCTTTATCTTGTCTAACCACTAAGCTTTTTTGTCAAGTAATTAGACTTCAGAAGTAACTACAGTAAATAAGTGTTCCAGAGAAACAGGGAGAAATCTTTTTGTAAAGCTAAGGATCAGCTTATTTATTTGTCGTGTCAGTTAGAGTTTTTGATTGTTGACACAAGCATCTTATTGTCAAGTTGGAAAATTCTGGAAAGAGACAAAATAAAATGAGTTCATTCACAGTATTTAAGGGTGGTCAATTCCAGCTGCAAACTGTTTAAATTCACTGCCTCTGCTTCCGTTGGCTCCTGACCTAGGCTCCTGAGTATTGTACGGGATAAAAGTCTGCAGTGGCAACTAGGGTGAAGGCCAGCCCAATTTCCAGTTGGAACACAGCGGCTAAAGCTAGAGGTGCCAGAGGAAGAGCCATGAGTGGCGTCAGCCGCTTGGTCACTCCCTCTGTCCTCTGTGCCACCCCAGACCCTCAGAGTAAGAACAGAACCCTGTTTTACAGCCCTGACTTCTTCAGTGGAAACTGTACTAGCCCTCTGGACCTCAGAGGACTTCAAAGTATTTATTTTGAGGAATATAACCGTATTATGCATGTGCACTTCAGTCACTGACTCATTCTGGAATGGGAATAATTTCAGGATTCATCATCCTTTCGTCATCCAGAGTTGGGCAACAACCACAAGTTTAACTCTAGAAAGTATCAGAGGAATGAAATTTGAAAGGAAGCCATGTGTTTGTATTTAAGTAGCAATCTTGTTTTTTTTTTTTCCTGTAAAGATCTAGTTCAGTTATTTCAATTGTTGGCTCAAAACTACAATTTATAGTTTCTATAATAGTCCAAAAATAGTCCACCCTTTAACTAGAAGCAACAAATTACCTCAAATTTCAATTTTCACTGCTTTTCTTTTAAGTCATCATTTCAACCCAACTGGTCCCAGCTTCTCTACTATGTCGTTTTGTTATGCTGTTACCATCTCTTTTAATTTGTGTTCCATTATGATCATGTATACATACATATACTCGTATGTGTATACATATGTATGTGTATGCATCTGTATGGGCCTGCCCAGTGGCATAGTGGTAAAGAACCCGCCTGCTGGTGCAGGAGATGTGAGTTTGATCCCGGAGTCGCAGATATCCCCTGGATGAGGAAATGACAACCCACTCCAGAATTCTTGCCTGGAAAGTCCCATGGATAGAGAAGTCTGGTGGGCTACAGTCCATGAGGTTGCCAAGAGTCAGACACAACTGAGCAACTGAACACATGTATATATATACATTATTATATACGAGGCACAGGGTTACCTATGTCTCCATATTGTTTTCCCTTTATGTTCTCAAAGTCCATTTAGATGTTCCAAAAAAAAGAGTAGTCTTCGAACAATAACCAATAACCACAATATCATGTATAGTGACACTTGACCTTTTATGTAACATTGCTTTAAAAACTTAATGTTTTGTAAACATTTGTACTGATAAAGCACAAAACTATATTTTTATAAAAACTATAATAATAATAAACATTTTCTATAAGATTATTCTCCCAGGGATAGCTATATAAAAGGAGTTCTAAGAGTTGATATATAAATTTTCATTATTGATAATCGTCTTTATACTTTGAAATTAGAAAGTTTTTTGAAAATTTTTCAAAATTAGATTTCACAAATGATGTGCATTGTTCTCTCTCTCTCTCCCCCTTTCTCCTTCCTTCTATTTTATTTCATTTCTCCTAAAGGCCTGTGGAATATATTACTTAACCCTAGCACTATCACTATCCTTAAGATTTATGGAGTGTCCTCAGTTTACCAAAATCACAAGAACATCACCTTCTAGAGCCAGGAGAGATCTCAAAGGAAACCCACATAACACTTTACTAGGAAACCAGAAAAAGCTGTGTCACATAAACTCTAACTAGTTGAGCACAGACTTTGAAACAAGACAGTGTGGCTTTGAATTCTGGCTCTTAAACCTAGCCAGTTGGTTGATCCTGGGCAAATTACTTAATCCATCTCTGTGCCTATTTCCTCATCTGAAAATGGAGATACTAATAGAATCTATCTCATAGATTACTGTTTTGAGGATTAAATAAATTTATATTTGTAAAATGACTAAAACAGTAGTGCCTGGTATACAGTGTTACATAAGTCTTTGGTATTGTTATCATCATTATTATTACTGTCTAATATATGGGGTTAACATAATAACATTTATATCTTTCCCAGAGAACAACTTAAGAATTTAAAGTACCAAGTTATCCTAGATGCTGCAAATTCAAAATAACACCATACTAAAGAAAAACTTTTTAAGAGAGAAAATTATCTACCTGATTTAATCGGTTGTTCTCTTGTTAAAGGCACCCTTCCTTTTCAAAGGTGCACTCGAGCTCAAATTAAATTTCTGTCCTCTTTGGCATTGTAAAAAGCTATTAAATATCATTTTTCTATTATAATCATTCCAATACTTGAAACTAATAACTTTTTGGTTATCTTCGGTGATGTCAATATCACATTACTTCAAGAAACTGAACTCTTCAACCACTTCAACCATAATGAGTCTGTCTCCTTTCTGATGGAGCTGCTCCTAGCCACACATTGGACCCCCTCATTACTTAGTTCTTAGCTCTCAGAATACTCTTTTAGATCACAGTCTTTTTTCTTTCAGCTGCAACTAACCTTGACCCACAGCATAGCGTTCCCATCCTCAACACATCCTGCCCATCAGCCCCTCTGCACTTTTGCCTCATCTCTCTGTATTTTAAATCCACTCACAGTGTCTGAGTAAGGATGGAGGGAGAACTCTTACTTGGGAGGAAGGCACTGAAAGGTGCAGCTGTGGGCACCTGTTCATCAGGAGAATCTAAAGCAAAAAAGGCCAAGAGGAATCCAATAATGGAAGAGAAAGCAAAAGTTTATGAGCCAGTGAAATGGTACAATGTATCAGGTTTGATGGATGAAGCTAAGCTATAAACAGAAAAATAAATACTAGGTCAGAAATAAGGAAAACTAAGAACAAGACAGGATGGAGCCTAGGATGGATTAGGGCACACATTTCAACTGAGGCCAAAAACAGTTCAGGGGTGTTGGTGGCCTGGTGTTAAGCACTCCTGACTCCAGGCTTCAGGCGTGGGTCTAAAACTTAAAGGACGCATGCCAGACCCAGTGCCCACTCAGCCTGGGCCCACTGTCAGCTGCAAGACTAGAGGTTCCATTGATCTCCCATTTCATTTGTCCCCACATTCTTGAGCTAAATATACCTTATCAAAAGCCAACATTATCAAAAGTTCAACATTTTCCTCATCATCTGATATGTTTGCCCCCATTCCCAGGTTGTGTGTGTGTATACATGTACATATATATATATTTAAAGGTTTGTGGTTTTGCATATATGCTAGTACCCAACAATCATTTTATTCACTTTTAATTGACTGCATGTCACATTCACCATTTTTCCTGACAATCCCAGATGTTCTCCATTGTAATATACAACTGGGAAATTTGAAAATGAAAAGAAAATTGTGAGTAATATTCTTTTTAAAAGCCACATTGAATTTTCAAAAGTATGGCAAGGTAAAGATGAAGTCTTAAATAGTTACTAGAAATATATATTGATATAATATGGATGAAACTGAGAGGTAATAGAATGTGTGTGGTCAGACAAAAACAGAAGACTGGGGATGGAACCCTGAAAAATGGACATGATTGGGTGTCAAGAATTGTGTGTGTGTGTTTCAGGAGACTGGTCACGATAGATGACTGTTAGGTCTGTCTGGTCTAAGCTACTCACCAACTCCACACTCAGTTTTAAGATTTTATAAAGCACAATGCAGAGAGTGCTGCAAAGCATCAACATTTTAAATTCCTTCTTCTGAGATACTTCCTGTAATGGCAAGTGTTAGGCTCAGAGAGTTTCATGACGTTTTCCTCAGGTCCTACAGGCTGGTGAATGGGGCCTGGTGATTTCGGCCCCATATGTTTTCCTTGGCAGGCTTCCAACTCAGCTGCACTGGAACAGTCTGAAAACCTCCTGAGGTGTTCCTCCGCGATCTCTTAAAGCAAACAGGATACCACTTGTGATTAAATAGTCCCCCAAGGAAAAGTGTGTGTGTGTGTGTGTGTGTGTGTATTACTATTTGCATGTTCTATTTGTAGTCCTGTACTTACCCGCTGGAATGAGGAAGCTAGTTATCTTCTTCTGGACCAAACTGTGATGGAGATATGAATATACCTGAAATTTTTTAGCTATAACACTTTTCCAATTTCTTTCTGCAGATATGTAATAACAAGACAGTTTCTGACAGAAATGAAACTGGGCAGAAAGCCCAAAGTTGACTTGTTTCATTTTCCAAACACATGATTTTATGCAGTTTTAATTTTCACCTGCTCATGTGGTGTCTTGCTGAGCATTTTGGGAGATGAGCTGGATTTCATTGTGGGAGACTCACGGGTTCACAGGCGAGAAGTTTATTTCTCCTCCCTTCTGGAAGCTCTAATCCCAAATTTCACATCACTGCTCTGCTTAAATAACTTCTGTTACAGAATTTGGAACTTGTTTTCTACTCTTTAAAAAGAACTACAAGAGAGAAATTAAAATCTGTCAACAGGAACCCTAAAAAGATGTGCAGTGAATTTTGCAGTATTGTTGCAAGGCAATTTCAATAAATGCTTACTGGGCAAGTTATAATGTTATCTGTTAAATACCTGTGAAGCTGGCCATATTCATCTCAACTGTCAATTTGCTTCTTGGCAATCTAGGAATTTTAGTTCCTGGTAATAATAAAAATTGCATATGACAGGTTCTTCCAAAAACAAAAAAATTTTAGGAGAGGCTCTGGCACTCATTGTTAGGAAAAGCACAAGATATCATTCTTACAAATGGATTGTATTTCTCCTATCCCCATATAAAGGACTATGGGCAGCATTTCTGGCCACTGTTTGATGACCAGACTTTCACATTCACAGTGTGGGTATGACCATTTTGTAAACTGATGAGACTACGAGATTCTTTGACTGAAATAATGGTAAGCATGGTGATGTATGCTACTAGAAGACTTAAGAGATGAAGACTGATGCTGAGTCCCTGGCTAGTGATTGATAGTTCCCGTCTGTAGTTGTAGTTAAGTGTCTAGATTTTTAAATAATCTTTACAAATAAACAAGGAGATACTTAACTTTATAGTCCAAGTTCCTTTTCAGGTAAGTTGTCTTCAAACAGTAGAAGGTTGCACTAAGTTGAAGTGATTTGTCCAGCTGCCTAAGATTTCTGGTGCTTAAAGGGAGTAGTCTCAGAAAGTGATTCTGTTTGAAAGCCGTGAAAGCCTAGCTTCATGTGGAATCTTACCAAGAAGCACAGTACATAATTTTTAATTCCTTTTTAATTTTCTTTCCCGCCCCCACCCCCCCGCGACAACTTTCCTCCCCTTACCTACCACCACACCTGAGTTTAAATATAATTGGTCTACCAAAACTTTTGTTTGCAAGTTTTAATTAAATTCATTGTTCACAGATGTTACTGTCTTATTGTACACAGAAAAGAGCAAGTTTCAATCCGAATAACATTTAGAGACTGATTTTTACACTTCGCCCTTTAAAAACAGGAGTGAAATAAGCATGAAATAAGCAGAATAAACTGAACCCCACCACTTGTGGGGCCTGATAGGATTAGATTTTGAATCTGAGAGAAAAGAAACCAATGCCAATGCCAAATTTTTAAAGATAGTAGCTACAAATAAATTAAGGGATGATGAGACTGACGGACTATGTGTCCCATGTGTATCTTAAGCAGGGAAGACTATTAAATTACTTCCACTCTTTGGACTGTTCTAGGACCAGGATATCATTAGGAAACTGACATCATCTCTTTCTTTTGAAATTACAGGCTTCGTTGATATGCAAAGGGTATTTAGGGCATGTTAATGGTGACAGGAGAGTAACCCAGCACATGGCTGATTCAAAGTTTTGATGTAATTAAAATTATTATAGTTTTACTTTATAAACAGCTTGTCCTAAATTAAAAGACTGTTCAAAATGTATATAGTATTATCAAGTGTCCCTTGCAATTATGGGGGACAATAATCAGAAAGGAGTCATACCAGTACAAACATTTGACAAGTGCTGGTTACCTTTCATTTTATAGCATATTAGGAGAACCTAGAACTTTGGTAAGAAAAATGGTATCTTATATGCTGTGCTTAGTCACTTAGTCGTGTCTGACTCTTTGCAACCCCACAGACAGGATGGATTCTTATTATTTCTGCTTAACATTCACAATTTTATTTTCCTACCTAGGAAACATTTAAATGATTAATGATCACATTGTTTGGAATGTGTTTGTTTCTTTAGGTAGAATTTTTCTAGTATATCACTGCTCTGAAAGAGTGAATTTACTTCCAGAGGAGTCTGTTATTTAGCAAGCAAAATGTTGCATTACTGAAGCATTTTCACTTTTCTCCTTGATTGCTTAGCCTTTCCAAATAATGTTCGGTAAGGAAACTGTGTGGACTTAGTGAGGTTTCCTTTCTTTGATGAAGTCTATTAGCCATTTAGTTCAAAAGAAAACCATATCAAAGTATGCTGTTATTTGTGGACTTAGGCAGAGAAAGCATTTTAAACAAAGACTTACTTAAGTTCATTGAAAAGAGTTTGTGTAAATTCAGAGACTGAATTTCTCTAAGACAAAAAGCAGACTGAATTAAATGCATTTTGTTTTTCAAAGGAAAAGTATGGTCAGTAGGAGAGAAGCTGCCACAGCATCAATTGTCTAAGTCAGTGAGAATCAGAATTGAATGATTCAGGCTTTCTTTTAATGCCCTCTGTCAGAATAAATCTCAGATGCTAATCTGAATGGAGAGGGGAAAGTTAGAAAGAGGGTAAAGAATTGAGGAATTCCTAAAAATGGATCTGGAAATGTCTGGCTTTTCCAGATTGCAGCTAACATAGAACTGATTTAAGTAGTAAATCACTTTCTTACTCTGCCCAAGCTTGTTTTAAAGGTAGGCATACTGGGAAGATGTTTTTCAAAGCTGCAGATGATTAAAGGTTCATCTGCATTTTATTACTGTTGCTTATTTTTGATCTGTTGAGTGACAACAGCACACTTGGAACTAAATAAAGTAGTTCAGTACACTGAACTAGCTTTGCATGAAATTTTTCCAAGCCTGAGAAATAAAAATGGATTGTTTTAGGGAAAGAACAAATTCTAAGCTAGTATGCAGTAGGAATATAAAAGAAATACGTTAGGAAATAATGGGTGAGGAAAAGTTAAGTTACATCAAAGAGGAAATAAGTTAGGGAGAGGTGATTATGCAGAAACATATCAACTTTGGAGAGTTTCTAGAGCAAGACTTTAGGGGAAAAGGGGGGTGGAAATCAATTTAAGTAGATGGAATATACAGATGAAATAGAAAGAATACCTATATTCTAACTAACGAAATATAAAAACCCCTCTTCCTTTAGCAGTTATCAAACATCTCAGTAAGGTACTTAGAAGAGATGCTTAGCAGAGGTACCTAGAAATGTAGAGATACTTAGCAAAGATACCTAGCAATATAGAGGTACTTACCAGAGCAGCAATGGAATGGACCTTCCAATCCTGGAATGGAATCCAGGATCCTTCTCTTTCTTTGCCTTTGGAAGGCAGCAACAAGGATGGCAGAGTCTTAAGGAGCAGCCCAGTCATCACTACCTAACTGGTCCAGGCCAGGGTTCATTGTGCCAAGCCCACTGCTCAGAGACACCACAGGGAAATAAAACATGTGAATAACTTTGAGTGATGATTTCATGATTTTACCTAAAAAATAGAGGGCAGGGGGAAATGTGAGGAACCATTTGCAGGGGGAAAAGGAGTAGATCCATCCCCACAGTGTGATACACTAGAGTGATTTTCACACATTTCACATTTTCTAGGGCACTGCCCTCTTGTTTCCTGGTGAAAAATTGATGGTTCATTGGCTAATGCCAAAAACACAGACTAATACTTTGGATATCACATACATTGACATTCTTCTCTTTTAAATACTTTCTCCATTCCTGTGGCCACATGAACACGACTGTACACCTTCTTTGCCCCAATCTCTCCCAGTAATTATTTTCTCTTTCATGATCTATTGTATTCTCCTTGTTTCAAGTGACATGACAGATACTTGGCTTTAGAGAGGAATGGAATAGCCTTGAGATTCATATGGACCAGTCAAGTGCTATCCTTTCGACTTACTAGCTTTGAGATTTGGGGAACTTTGTAACTTTTATTATTCTCAGACTTGTATCATCTCAAATTATCTGGATAATAATATCTAGGATATATAACACCACCTAAGGAGACTGGAAGCTAGTGAACATACATTATTTACTATGTGCAAGATACCATGTAAAACTCATCACTTTAATCAGATATTCCTCAGTCCTCACAGGCATTGAGGTTCTGATGTCATTCTCATGTTATAGGTAAGAAGAAGGAGGCTTCCAGGGGTTAAGAAATTTGCTTAAAGTCAAAAGTGTCAGAGACAGAATATATATCAGGCTTTCTGGGTCCAGAGTAGATGGTTAATCTCCCTTGGGTTTGCTTCATGCAGGATGAAACCCAGGCAGAAAGGGGTATAAAATGGGTTTCAAAATGAGCTTAACCCAGCCCTGTCCTGGAGGAACTTGCATATAGGCAGAAGGGGAGAGAAGTAGGGATGACAGAGAGATTCAACAATACAATGAAAAGTAACACATAATACAAATGGAAGTGTAATTTTCAAACATTGGGAGAGCACAATAGAGAGAGCTACTCATTGCTTGGGTTAAGTGGGAAAAATCTGAAGAGAAATTAAGCCATTATGAGGATACATGTGAGGAACTTTTCAACCCCATCAATATGATTAGTCTTGATCTATTTTAATTCCGTTTCATCTCAGTATAAATGAATGTGGTTTAGGGGATAGGGATGTGGTGTGTGTGTCACCAAGTTCCTTTAGGATTCCCCACCTCAGGAGGACTCCATCTGCTGCATATTCACAAAAGCTAACTTCCTTGGCAGGGCCAGCCAGATGGGAACTTTTTATTCCTAAATCAGCATGTGGAAATGATGCAAGCTGTTGTAGTTCTGTTTTTAGACACAAGGCCAGATCAACACTTAGAACACTGTGTTTCTTGAGGATCACTCTGGGGGTTTTCTTTTCTTCTCTTTTCAAGTAGAGCAGGACTAAATACAATGGTGATTAATGTGTGCCCTGCCCTGAGCACTATGCTTGGTCAAACAGTTGTTGTTGTTCAGTTGCTAAGTCATATCTGACTCTCTGTGACCCCATGGACTGCAGCACACCAGGCTTCCCTGCCCTTCACTGTCTCCTGGAGTTTGCTCAAATTCATGTCCATTCAGTTGGCGATGCCATCCAACCATTTCATCCTCTGTTGCCCGCTTCTCTTCCGCCCTCAATCTTTTCCAGCATCAGGTCTTTTCCAGTGAGTCAGCTCTTAGCATCAGGTGGCCAAAATATTGGAGCTTCAGCTTCAGCATCAGTCCTTCCAATAAATATTCGGGACTGATTTTCTTTAGGATTGACTTGATCTCCTTACTGTCAAAGGGACTCTCAAGAGTCTTCCCCAGCACCGCAATTCAAAAGCATCAGTTCTTCAAGGCTCAGCATTCTTTATGGTTAACAGTAGATGAGTAATAAATGTTTACTAAATGTATGCTGAAAGTCTTAGGGGAGAGTTTATCAAATACCCTTATTGTATACCTGGGATACAGATTTAAACAAGAAGAAACTGATGGAATCAGGCCACCACCTCCCATGCCCTGAGGCAAAACAAATCAATAGCAATGAGAGCAGTCCTGGCTTTGCATTTCCTTCCCCTACAGAAAAGCTTGACTCTGTCCCTGCTGGCTTGGATCAATACCTAACCCCATCTCAAGTTTGAGCTCTACGGTGACCAAAGAAATATAGATGAAGAATTTGCTTGATTTCCAGTTCTAAACTCAAGCTTATAAGGACAAAAAAGAACTCACTTGGAGTCACAGAAATTCAACTTCTTGGTTTCCCTTTGATTTATCCCTAGATACTCTGAAATAAAGGATTTGTGTGTAGATGTTTAGGAAGCAGAAAGGGAGATTCATACCCTCCATTAAAAGTTTACTTTATAATGTTATATGTTAATGAAAAATACTTACATAAAAGACTGTGCAGAGTTGAATAGCCTTGTACTCAGAAATACCTTAACTTTTTCAAGCTCAGCCACTTACTGTATGATTTTATCTTTTTAAATGTTACTTTTGCCATTAGTAAACTGGAAATAATACCATCCATCAGGTAGAGTTGTTATAAGAATTAGACATAAAATGACTTGTAAGAATATACATGTAAAATGGCTAACACATAATTGATAATGGAGATCAGTCCTGGGTGTTCATTGGAAGGACTGATGCTGAAGCTGAAACTCCAATACTTTGGCCACCTCATGCGAAGAGTTGACTCTGGAAAAGACCCTGATGCTGGGAGGGGCTGGGGGCAGGAGGAGAAGGGGACAACAGAGGATGAGATTGCTGGATGGCATCACCGACTCGATGGACATGAGTCTGAGTAAACTCCGGGGAGTTGGTGATGGACAGGGAGGCCTGGCATGCGGCAATTCATGGGGTCTCAAAGAGTCGGACACGACTGAGCGACTGAACTGAACTGAACCGAACTGAACAAGTAGTTATTGTTGTAATGCAATATAAGTCTCATTGTGTTAGGAAAATACCTAACGAGACGTATTTTGTAAAAGGATGCATCATCTATAGGCATTTAATAGTTTCAATTTATTTGACCATTTCAAAGAAATTTAAGTAATTTAATTCAATTATTGATTTTTTAACTGTCCAATACTTTAAGCAATCAATTTAAAATATTTAATAACAATATGATTGAATTTTCAACTATGTCCAAACTAGCAATATTAAGCACTAATGATTATTTAATTTGTCTAAATTCTATACATTTATAACTGCTCTTGTACCAGGAGAACTTCTTATGAGATGATAGGGGCTGCAGAAAAGAGAAGACAAGTCTATACAAGAAGTTGTTATTACAGTTAGAAATGGCAGTTCTGTTACTCAGAGAGATTAGAATCTAAGTGGACTTTTATACTGAGTCTTATCTATAAGTAAGTGGACATTTATTCTTTGAGGCACGAAGAAATTCAAAGATGTTTCCATCAGAGCATGATTTGTGTATATAAATCTATGAAATTTGGGGCAGCTAGAACTGAAATGTGCCATAAAAAGAGTTTACTGTGTAGTGATTTCCGACTTGGTGAGGCGTATGTATATGTATAGTGGATGCTTGTATTAGTTTTCTATTGCTGCTGTAACAAATCAATGCAGTTATTAATACATACAGTTGTGCTTACAATACCACAAATCCATTCTATTACAGTTCTGGAGGTCCAAAACAAGTTTCACTGGATCAACATCACAGTGTTGGCTGGGAACCCCCTCCTCCTAGAAGTTCTATGGGGGAGCTTACCTTTTTAAGCTTTTAGAATCTACCTGCATTCCTTGACTCATGGAATCTCTCCTCTGCTTTCAAAGCCAGTAGCTTAGATTTTGTATTACATCTCTCTCTCCCTCTCCCCTACCCCACTCTTCTTCTCCTCCCCTCCCTCTCATTCCCCTTCCTCGTCTCCTTCCTCCTCCCCTTCTTCCTCCTCTTTTTCTTCTCCTTCTTCACCTTCTTCCCCCTCTCCACCTCTGTCATTACCTCTCCTTTTTGACTCTGACTCTCCTGCCTCTCTTTCCCTCATGTGAGACCTTGTGACTACATTCAACCTACCTGGACAATCCCAGATAATCTTCCCACCTTAAAATTCTTAATCACATCTGCAAAGTCCCCTTTGTCATGTATTGGGTTGACCAGAAAGTACATTCAAGTTTTTCTGTAAGATCTTGCAGGAAAATCTGAACGAACTTTTGGTCAACCCAATAAAATATCATATTCTCAGATTCTGGGGCTTCTCAGTGGTGCAGTGGTGAAGAACCCGCCTGCCAATGAAAGAAAAGCAAGAGACACAGGTTCGAGCCCTGGATCAGGGAGATCCCCTGAAGAAGGAAATGGCAACCCACTCCAGTATTCATGCCTAGAGAACCCCATGGACAGAGGAGCCTGGCAGGCTACAGTCCATGAGTTCTCAATGAGTCAGACATAACTGAACACACACACACACACACACACACACACACACACACACTCTCTCTCTCTCTCTCTCTCTCTCTCTCTCTCTGACAGATTTTGGGGATAAGGATGTACACATCTTTTGAGAACCTATACTTTGTTTACCGCATTGCTAAACCTTGTCTTTCTCCTCTGTAAGACAACTGGATGTGTAGGATCTCTTCCAGTACCTGAATTAGGAGAATAGTGGTTAGGGAAGATTTACTAAGGAGGCAAGAACTAATCCTTTTTATTAGCCCGAGAGATGATCTGTTCTTGTTAATGTATAAATTGTGCAAATCACATGAATGAATGGATTTTGGAGAGGTGACTAGAGTACACGCAACACAATGCTTCTGGGAGGAATGGGGCCAAAGGGAGTTAGTTTAAAAGGTGGAATCTGATTTACTAGGTTCGTATGCCACAGCATGCCTTTTGTGCCGTCACGTCAAACACTTTTACTCAGCTAACTCTCTGCCCTTCTTCTCCATGTTTTTTTTTAAACACTGTAAATTAATGCAAGATTTGCTATACACTTGCTCTTTCATTTTATTCTCCACCTATTTCTTGGTTTTATAATATTCAAATGAGGGTAAAATATATAAAACTCAAATTGAGTACAAATTTGACTTGGCAGCAGCATTCTGAATGTTTAAAAGAGATGAATTTTATTATTAGCTGAGGGATATGCAAATATTAAGAATTATAGAAAATTTATTCATGCTAATGGCTCTGAGTCCATAGATTTGATCTGGTGTACACAAATTTGAGCTGGGTTATAAATCATATATTTAGATTTGATGGAATTTAGTTCATCATTCGCCCAATTTAGTTCTGAGTCAATTTTCTGAGTACTAAGTAGTTCGCTTCTTTAGAATCCATCCAGAATATAATAGCGAGGCTATTGATACGTCTCCAAAAGTACACTTGCCTTCTTGAAGCTGACATCTGTATTTGCATCAGTTTTGTGGACTTTCATGTGACACTCCAGCTCATTCTCTGCCTGGCTTTTAGTCTGAACTAAATAAAGGCTTCTTAAATTGATTATAGAAAATTTCTAATAAAAAAAATCTTTAAACTATTTTTCTGCCTGAGAGTTCATATTACTATTAAACCTTAGACTTTCTTTTGAGTCATAATTATACATCAGATCAGTCTTCTAGGGCTACTTGTTTATTTTATGTTTTTATTGCATATGCAGTGAGTCAGTTAGAAAAAAAATTGACATCATTTTGTTGTTTGAATTTTACTTCATCTCTTTCCTTGGGAAGGTAATTGTTTGGGTTTGTCTTTTGGTTTTGGACACTTGTACTTCTTGATATAGCATAGAATTGTACTTAAGTCGCAGAACCCAGAGCCAGATTGTCTAGCTTCCCTTCCAGCTCTGAAGCTTACTAGCCACCTGACCTTGAGCAAGTTTGACAGTCTTTCTGTGTCTCTGTTTCCTTATCTGTAAAATGGAGATTAAAAATAAATATAGTCTCTACCTCATAAGGCAGTGGAGAGCATTAAAAAGACTAATGTCTGACACGTAGGAAGCACTTTATACATATTCACTATTGTTTTTTTGCTTGTGAATCATTCTTTTGAGTCATTAATTTGTCTTTTCAATAATGTTAGCTTTTTTTCTCGACCAGTGTTATTTACAGAAAATTGGAAAATTAACACTTCAGCCTATTTATTATGCTTGTCCCTCCTCCAGTTTTCTTCTGTCTCATACATATTTTGAAAGATTTTGTCACTTTGAATTTTTATGCTGAGAAAGTCCAACTGAATTCATTTTATGAATTAGCTATATCTCTCTAATGAATTTTCATCATTTTAAAAATCAGTTAAGTCTTGCTTTAGAAATAAGATCATGACAACGCACTTGGTGGTGTGAATCTGGTCACATTAGCTATTTTCTAAATATTTTCCTCACTTTGACATGTGGTGAGAAACTCTTAATGTTTTCCTCCAAAGCATTGCCTAATTTTCCCAACAAGATTTGTTGGTAATGCTGCTGCTTCCTTCCTTTTCTGCATCTTCTTCTCTTCCACATAGTCACATGCCAACTCTTTCTTGTTTCAGTGCAGAAGTTCCACTTCTCAGGATGCCTTCCTGACACCTAACCAATGACACACCCAGGTAGATTAGGTTCTCCCCACCCCAGTGTCTCCCAACTCAACCTGATGGAAAACCATAAACTCTCTGGGCTAAAATTGCCTGTCTCTCTTACCAATTAGACTGGAGGCTCTGGAGCATAGTGAATATGTCATGTTTATTATAATCAGCATTTGTTTAATAATAAAGAATACATAAATGACATTAAAATAAACCTTATTAAAGTGTAATTCAGCTAGTTTATTTTTGAAGTTTCATATGGCAAAGATGGAAAAAGATTAAAGTCATCCACAGCAATTATATTCACAAAAATTATATAAAAATTCTCCTTTTTGTTACAGATGACCTTTATATGTTTCTGTTCTATGCAGAAGCCCATTGTTGCTATGGCTTCATAGTGGGGTGGCATCTTCTATTTATAGAATAGCTCTCTATTTCATTGAACATATTTTTGTTTTTAATGCTACTGCATGAAAGGAATATAGCCATGATAACTCCTCTTCATTTATTTTTGCCTGGCAATTTTTCGCCCAATATTTTCTTTTTAAATTTTGTCTTGCAGGTGGCATATGATTGGACTTGCTTATCTTTGTCTTTTAGGTGAAGTTTGGCACACGTTTATTTACATTTGGTTTTACACTATTCCATTTGATTTTGTTAAGACTTTGTTTTCTTTTGGGCTGACTTAAAAGGATAGTGCTTTGATTTTTATTGACTTTTCACAGAGTACCAACTTGAATTCACATAGACTCTAGTTCTCAAAAATAAAATTTCAGTCATCAGTTCTCTAACTGCTTTTAGTGTTCAGTGTTAAAAAGAAGACATCCTGAATTTTGCCTCATCATCACAGAAATCCTTCAATCTGTCTGGGGAATTTCTTTTCCTTGATTCTGAAATGTTTTACCAGGATTTACTATTGGCGTTTTAAAATTACATTTTATGCTGGATTATGGTAGATACTTTAAATCTACCAATGCCCAACTTTTATTTTCAGCAAATATTTCTTCTATTTTCAGCAAAAATTCTATTTTTCATTTGTTCTGCTCATTCCTCCACCTTCCCACTGAAATGCTACTATCTTGTAGTAGCATTTTGAATTTTGCTGTCTTTTCTCTTTCACATCATCTTTGTCATCTTCTTTCACATTGTCGTTAGTATGCTATTGGTTTTTCTCTTCTGCAGGATACGAAAAAGAAAGTGTAAGCCTCTCAGTCGTGTCCAACTCTTTGCGACACCATGTACTATAGCTCGCCAGGCTTCTCTGTCCATGGAATTCTCCAGGCAAGAACACTGGAGTGGGAAGCCATTCCTTTCTCTAGGGGATCTTCTGGACCCAGGGATCAAACCCAGGTCTCCTGCATTGCAGGCAGATTTTTTAGCATCTGAACTAGCCGGGGAGCCCTCTACAGCATACAGTGACTATATTAACTGCCTTCAATGTGTGCTTTTTAATTCTTCTAAAAAACTTTTATACCTTTAGTTCTTTTCCCACCTTTGATAATTTTGCTTCTGATTTCACCACAGCTAGGAAATCAGACACACCTCTGCTTATACCTGTGCTCTAAACCAGAGAGACCAAATATCAGCTTCACAACTCAGACTCTAGCAGTCTTTTAGTGAAATAAAGAGGTCAAAGTATTTTTTTACTTCATTTCACATAGCTTGTATTGCACAGGCAAAAGAGAGAAGTAAAGAGGTGACTCACAAAAATTCACACCATCCTTGTATAGGCCAGTTTTAAAGCTCCCAGTGTTCAATATCAGTCTTTCATCCAATAACATCCATTGACATAATCATCTTTTCCATAAAACTTAACCCACAACTATGATTTGGGAATGGGCCTCTCATATTTTAAAAATAGGAAGACATATTTAAATTTAGAAAATGTGCTGAGATTGAATCTTGCTTTAGAAATAAGATCATGACAAAGCACTTGGCCGTGTGAATCCTGCCACATTAGGTGTTTTCTAAATAAACACTTTTATGACTTTGACAGTATTTTGAAGCAATACACTGAGCCTACCACTATGTATCTAGACATTTACCTTTATTTTCAAGTCATTACTCTAAAAAGACCATAGAATTAAATTTATAACTTGTTATTTCAGCTTTTAGACATTTGTTTAATGAGAAATAAGTATAGATTTGTCATTTTTTAATGCTCTAGGAACATATCATTTATAAAATAAAAACACTGAATTGCATCTTTGAAAATTCCTGAACAGCTAATTAGAAGACTAGTTCATAGCAAATGTCTCAGTGACCCTTTTGAAATGCCTCTTGATATTAGTCTCTGCATATTTCTAAGAATTCTTTCACTGATAACAGAAATTGTGAAATTAGGAGAAAATTTCAAATTGTATTCAATACATTGACTATTCCTCATCATTTTCTATATCTGATATCTTAAAGCTATGATCACCTCCAAGAAAACACAGAAGGCTGACTATGCAAACCCTTCTGTGACTGATTACATGCAGATGAATAATTGCTCAACAAAGTCAGGGCATCTGCCTTACCTTGTACTACTTTGCTTTTTTAAAAATTCCTTAAACAAGGACTTTCCACAGGAAGTAAAATTCAAAGAAGCATAATAAATTTTTCAACCTTGGTAAATTTGCTTGATTGATCAATTGGTTTAGTCAGTTTCTTCATTTTTAAAAACTGCAGAAGAAAAGCACATGTTTGGGGCTTATGGAAAATAGAGACATGAAAAATAGTCACACACTCTCTCATGATTTAAGAAAATAGGAAGTGGACATAAATTGGGTCTAACTGGAATATATAACTTCTTATATTACAAAAGGCAATAATAGAAATCTTTTCCCTAAGAACCTCAGAATTCTTTGAAAAGGCATTCTTACCCTTGGTTTCTAATAGTCTCATGATAACAGCTTAGATTTGTTAGTGATATATATTCTTTCCAAGTGCTTCCTTATATGCTCTTTCTGCTTTACAGGATATATTCTATTACACAAAGAATTAATTTTTGGGTGGATTAGCAATTATTTTCTTATCAGCAAATAAAACATTCTATATATAGGATTACAATAGATTCTAGGCTGGGCTGGAGAACTCATTAACTGGATATTTGAGAGAATTCATTGAACTTTTAAAAAAGTTTATTTATTCATCTGCACAGTGAATTACCTCTAAACCCCAGAGACAAATAACTTCTAGTACATTGGTTTTGTGATGTAAGTATTTATAATGCTTTCTATCAGAAATAGTCATCTAAAATTTTATTTTCCCTTCCTCTTTTTCACAGACCACTGTAGCCTTATAGCATGTTCCTCCACACTCTGTTTTCCATTAGAATACTTACAGGTTCTATTATTCCCTATTTTCTACAAGTATTTTATGACAATAGCGTCTTTAGTTTTCAGTCAATTATTAGTATTTTTTTAACAATTATTTAATTTTTACAGGTTATCTTCCATTTACAGTTATTACAAAATATTGGCTATATTCCCTGTGTTGTACGGGATGTCTGTGAGTCTGTCTTACACCCACTTTGTTCTGTGTTACCTTTCTCTTTAAAGTTACCCTAAACTCATTAACACTGTTTCTATTCTCAGTCATATTATGAAAGAGCATATCATGAGGTCGGGCAACCAATGTTCCTATCTTCTTTGCCACACATCACTAAGAAAGGGACTGTCCTTACAGATGGCTAACAAATACATGAAAAGATGCTCAACATTGCTTATTATTAGAGAAATGCAATTCAAAACTACAATGAGATATCACCTCACACCGGTCAGAATGGCCCTCATCAAAAAGTCTACAGACAATAAATGCTGGAGAGGGTGTGGAGAAAAGGGAACCCTCTTGCACTGTTGGTGGGAATGTAAATTGATACAGCCACTATGGAAGATGGTATGGAGATTCCTTAAAAAACTAGGAATAAAACCACCATATGACCCAGCAATCCCACTCCTAGGCATATACCCTAAGGAAACCAAAATTGAAAAAGACACACATATCCCATTGTTCATTGCAGCACTGTTTACAATAGCTAGAACATGGAAGCAACCTAGATGTCCATCAACAGGTGAATGGATAAAGAAGCTGTGGTACATACACACAATGGAATATTACTCGACCATAAAAAGGAATGCATTTGAGTCATTTCTGATGAGGTGGATGAATCTAGAACCTATTATACAGAGTGAAGTGAGTCAGAAAGAGAGAAAGATAAATATTGTATTCTAACGCACATATACAGAATCTAGAAAAATGGTACTGAAGAATTTATTTACAGGGCAGCAATAGAGAAACAGACATAAAGAATAGACTAATGGACATGGGAGAGGGGAGGAGAGGGGGAGATGTATGGACAGAGTAACATGGAAACTTACATTACAGTATGTAAAATAGATGCTGCTGCTGCTGCTAAATCGCTGCAGTTGTGTCCGACTCTGTGAGACCCCATAGACGGAAGCCCACCTGGCTCCTCTGTCCCTGGGGTTCTCCAGGAAAGAGTACTAGAGTGGGGTGCGTAAAATAGATAGCCAACAGGAATTTGCTGTGTGGCTCAGAAAACTCAGACAGGGGCTCTGTATCAACCTAGAGGGGTGGGATGGGGAGGGAGATGGGAGGGAGGTTCAGAAGGGAGGGGATACATGTATACCTATGGCTGATTCATGTTGAGGTTTGACAGAAAACAGCAAAATTCTGTAAAGCAATTATCTTTTAATAAATAAATAAATTAAAAGGAAAAAAAGAGACTGTTTTGTGAACCTTACTAGTTTACATCAGGTGTCATCAACATCAGGAAAGGAACAGATGGGTGCGCTGCCTCACAGTACATTTGACAGGAAGCATCAGCTTGTTTTTCAGATGAGGAAATTAAAAGACATTGACTTAGGATGTTAAAAAATAACATGGACACAAGTTATTTTCTCCAGGTAGGTTTTCTACTCCACTACCCTGCCTGTATAGGCAAAGTCACTGATGGGGAAAAGAGAGGGAGAGAGAGAGAGAAAAACAGAGAGATTAAAATATAATGTCTTTTCTGTGATCAGAATAAACAGCCACAAGGCAATGGAAGCCAAATCTCTTTAATACTCAGGCAACTGATTTCCTGACCATTAATAATCTTAGGCATTTCCCAGTAAGTAGAATAAAAATTGATAAAAATCAAAATATTTGGAAAGTAAATAAATACTCTGTAAAATTTTGCAAAAATAAACTCCTGACTTTCTGTTAAGATTGATAAAAGAATGACATATTTTATGAATAATTGGCAAAATGAAATTTATATCATAATGTGGAAAAACTTTAGTGGTTCATGTTCAATAATATTTATATAGTGACCATTTACAACAAGAGGAGTATGGCTGAACATAATCAGAATTCATCTGTGCAAATAGACAATGCACAGAGAAAAATAAAAACATATTTTCTTCAGCATGTGAAAGACTTTCAGTAGTTTGTGGGAATCTCTTTTTGTCAGGATTATCTGGAGGAGTTATACTTCTGTGTGGATACATAGAGGTTTCGGAAGACAGATGAATTTTAAAAAATAATTCACATTTATTGTGAATATATCAGGTTATATAATCATAGCATGCATATGATACAATGTCTTGTTGCCTTATATTTTGTTTCTTTCTGATATGTGTGAAATAAAACAAAAAATATTAAAACTTTAAAATATATTTATAGTTTAATATAATAAGAAGTCCTTAAGGAAAGCCAAATACTCACGGAGTCAAACTACAAATGATTTTTAGTCTCTGCTGGGTCACACATATTATTCTCAAATTGCTGTGTGTTCATAAACTTTGAAGCAGCTGATAGAAAAAACAAACAATACAATGAGATGGTTCAGTGTGGGGACAAGATGGGAAGATAGGGGAGCAGGGCAGGGAGGAAAGTGGTCTGTTAACTGGGGTTGTCTGGGGCTTTGAGTCAGTGTTAGTAAAGCAATTCAAATAACAAAGTACACCAAAGACCACTACCCTATGAGTTCAGAAAACAACAAGCCCTAAGGAGAAAGGCGGGGGTGTATGAATGAGTGATAAATGATCAACACACATACACACACCATTCACTGGTTGGTCCTAGAAGGAGCCCTTGAAATGATTTTGGAATTACAATTTTTAAAGAGTGAATAGTAAACCAACAAACAGTGGTAGCAGCAGAGAACACTGAATTAAATAACAAAAACTAGTTTTGAAACCAACTCTGGCACCTATATTTAAATAGACATGGAGAATCACACTAACCAGGGAGGGTCCTTATATTCCTTTCACATCAGGAAACATCTAGATGTGTTTCCTTATGCCTGAAAGGAACCAATGAGACCAGATGAGACTACAGCATCTCTCAGACTGTTCTGCTTCTAACATCTGTTACTCTGTGGTCATGCAATCAGCCTTTTGCTCTGTTTGCAAATATGTAATATCTAATGCCCTATATTTTTGTCAGGTAGGTGGCTTTGGTGGGAAAATATCAGGTGATCTGGAATGACTGGTAAAACTGTTTTTAAAGGGAACTATTAATTCTGTCTTATGTAACACATGCCTCAATGAAATAAAAGGAAAAAATCCAGTCTATAATTCTCATAGCATTCACATATTTTAGATCTATCTAAATAGATCTTCCTAGATCTATCTCCCTGAGGGTTGAAGGGTAAGGTGAAAGGCAAAGCACAATTTTTAGACTTGCTAAAGATTTAGTCAAACCACCAAATCTGACACTTACTAATTGTGTGATCATGGGAAAGTTTTTTAACTACTCTGATTCTCCGTTTTCTTTATCTATAAATTTTAGAAAATAATGGAACATACTTCATGAGGTTGTTAGAGAAGTAAATGAGATTATGCTTTTATAGCATTTAGCATAAATCCAACACATAGTGCTTCAGGAGTTTCATTAACATTATGTATCTCTTAATAAATACTTACTGTTTATCGGAATAATGGCAGGAGGAGTGAGGCAGTCAGTACTTTCATTTGCTGTTTGCATTAAGCAGATGCTTCTCTATTGGCATTTTGTAGCTTTGCTTGAAAGTTAAAAAAAAAAAAAAAGAAGGTGACTGTGAAACATGGGAAATACTGTGGAATATGACAGTCTGCTTTCCATAACCAGATGTTTTAAGTGCCTTCACTGTTCCTAAGATGATATTTTCTTTTCAAAACCTGAATCATATCTGAGCATGCTACCTTTGTTTTTAGTGACTGCTGGCCCTAATAAGCCTGCGAGTGGGTTTGCAGAAGACACTGCTGCGCAGAGCAAGAGAGTGTCAGACCTCCAAGAGGTGGTGTCCTTGAAGGAACGGATGGCGAGGTACCAGGCAGCTGTTTCCAGGGGCGACTGCCGCAGCTTCTCCGCCAATGTAAGCTGCTCCTGGGGCTTCTGCATTAGACCAGCTGATTGTCTGCCTTTCACATGCCCTCTTTACATGGCAATATAAGAATACTACTGGACAATTGGATAAAGTAGAGAAAACAGAAATAATGTGTATCAAATTCAGAATATCTGAAATTAAGCTTCAGCTCTGCCACTTACTGGGGCTTCCTAGGTGGCGCTAGTGGTAAAGAACCTGCTTGCCAATGCAGGAGACGTAAGAGACTAAGGTTTAATCCCTGGGTCAGGAAGATACCCTGGAAGAGGGCATGGCAATCCACTCCAGTATTCTTGCATGAAGAATCTCATGGACAGAGGAGCCTGTCAGGCTATAGCCCATAGGGTCACAAAAGGTCAGAAATGACTAAAGCCACTTAGCATGCACGCTGCCACTTACCATTTGTATAAACTTGGGCTACTATCTTAACCCCTCTCTGAACTTCAGTTTCCTTAATTGAAAAATGGGAAAACCCAGCTGCTGCAGAGGGTCTCTGTGAAGAGTCAAAGAGATAATTTACATATAAGCCGTAAGGCACTGTATAAATGTGTTATTATTGCCACAATTATCATTTAACCTATAGCTATTCTCCTCAGGAAGGTTGGGAATTAATTTCAAAATCTTAATAATGTGGGTCTGCCTCCCACCCTCCTTGTTCACATGTATGGTTAATTTAAATTCACTGGCAATATAATTTCTTTTGCTTTTTTCATTTCTCTGTATGCACTAAATCCATTACAAGTAGCTTAATCAACATAGAAATGAGGGAGATTAGCAATGTAGGCACTCTGCTAAACCAATTATGATTATAGGAAACAGCAGGATCCAGTAAGACCACCGATTTTTAGAGCCAATGTGTAATAAAGTCATATTCAAAAGAGTTTGTTGGGCTCCATATTCTGTGGCCTTCAATCCACAGGATTTGAGAAGTCATTTTATTAGTAGAAGCCTTACAGTTTAATGGAATGTAAGGATATTCTTTTATAATCATAATCTCCAAATTAGCAAAGATGTTCATTTATTGGAAAGAGAGAGAGAATAGCTAAGAAGGGTGGTATTCTAAAATAGCTACTGTGAAGCCGCGTTTTTCTTTACAAATTATTCAGAGACAAGAATGACTGTGCCAAACTCATTAACAATATTGAAATTCTAGATGACATTTAAGATTTTACATAGTAATTAAAATACATTTTAGACACAGCAAAGATGTTGAATGAATGTAGAGAAATAAGTATCTAAATAACTTCCTAAACAAATAGTATCCCTCCAGCGCCTCCTACCAGTCTTCTTACATAGCACCCCCTGTTGGATCATTAAGCAACTTCACAAGTTAGGTTATAAATTGGAAAAATGTTTCTTGGGGAAACAAGCTGAGTTTGAAAATACCTAAAGACTAGTTATTTACTAAGCTATCTTTTATCTAGGAAGACTTTTATCTTGCTAGGCACGAGGATAATATGCCATAAAACAAATGCATGATTTGTATTTATAGTATGTTAAAAGGAAAACATTTAAATCTGGCACATGGGAAACTAAATTTCTCACTATTTAACATAAAAAAAATTAATTTCAGTGCTATTATGAAGAAAATCTATGTAAAAGGAATTTAATAGTCCCTGTCTTTCCTGCCCATGTATAGATAAGACAAACTGAGGGACAGCGATTTATGGGAGGTCATGTAATTAGATAGCAACACAGCCAGACTAGATTCAAAGTCTCTTGACTCCAGTACTCTTCTAACTATATTAAACTGCCTCTTCTTATACAGGAAAGCATCTTTGGTCCAAAAAATGCCCTATTATTTGGTTTGCCCCTAAGCTAATATTTTGAGAAAAATGAGCATATATATTATCTCAGAGAAATCCTGATGAATATCTAAGATACAGCAAAATAACTGCCTCATTTGGTCAGTTGCATCAAATGATTGTTTAATCAAAAAAGCGTGGAAACTACTTATAGCCAAGTTTTGTCTACACAAATAAACCAAATATTTTATGTTTTGGAAGTCATTGATTTGACCCCAAATTGAATCCATTATATTTGAATCACACTGAGATAGTTTCTTTGTCTTAGATCAGTTTCTCTTTGTCCTAGAATCAGCCAGATGGTATTTTGTTGAACATGAAAGGCTGGGGCTTCCCTCGGAGCTCAGTTGGTAAAGGATCTGCCTACAATGCAGAAGACGGGGGTTCAATCCCTGGGTCAGGAAGATCCCCTGGAGAAGGAAATGGCAACCCACTGCAGTATTCTTGCCTGGAGAGTCCCATGGGCAGAGGACCCTGGCAGGCTGAAGTCCGTGGGGTCGCAAGAGTCCTACACGACTTAGGGACTAGACCACCACCACAAAGGAAAGGCCTGCCTGTGAAAAAGCATCAGTCCACAGAAGCCCCCTAGAGGAGAAAGGAGGAGTAACATTTATTAAGCAACAAAACAACACATTTTGTACTGTGCAATTTTATTTCCTTTATCTTCTTTTTTAACACTTGCAAGAAATCTGTGAGAAATATCTTGCTATTCCCCCTAGTTTATAAGAAAGAAAACTGAGGTTAAGGAACTCTAGCCCAAGGTTTTAAGGCTCACACATGGGATTAGAATCACTGTCCTACTCCCCAAATTATGTTATTTCTATTATGCTCTAGAAACCAAGAACAGTTCTTTGTAAACAAAATTGCTGATTCTCTATGTAATATACTTGCCTAGGTTTAAGTGTTATGTATTTAAATTAACTTACTATTAAAATAACATTAGGTAGATTTTGTGTTAGGTATTTAAATTGACTTGTTAAGTAGAATAATTATTATTGGTGTACCCATTAAATTCCAAATCTTATTGCTGTGTCCAAGAATAGGAAACATAGAATAAGGATAAACATTTTTTTAAAGGTTCAATGCAAAGCAATCTAAGTTATATGATCACTGACAATTACACGGAGTAGTTGGGATGTCAGTACATGGTGCTAACCAAGGCAAAATGATTTCAGTCTAAGCAAAGAAACATCACTCCAGCTTATAGCCACAGGCTGCTTCTTGAGTAAGTCCTGCCATCATACATAGGTATACTTGCACTTACAAGCTGAACTAAACAAGAAAACCTTTTCACTCCCACTAACTAAACTATAGCTCAAAGGGCTTTCTCCCTTAGGCCAGCAAGTGGCATCAGGAGTACTGGGTCATGATTGTATTACTAGAAAATATGAACAAACTGTATGCATTGTTGTGTATGTAACATGGTCTAATTCCAAAGCACGATGTTAAAGGAAATGAATGGATATATTCATTTTTTTCTAATTAGTAGATAAGAGGCAATCTATTCAGTGTAAGAACTGATATTTTTGTGCAAACACACATACTAGGAAAGTATCCATTCGTTAGCATAATTAATCAGACCTACCAGATTAACTTGCACATCATTTGGACATTGTTTATAGTTGTTGGAAAAGGTAACTTTCTTCTTAACAAAATTTGGCTTGATTTCCGTAATTTGATATTTATATATTATTTATACATGATCAATTGAAGGTCATTTATGTAAATTAAATGATGGAGGGGAATAAGAGAAATACTGTAGCCTTAATTTACCCGTCCCTTTCTTTATCTTAAATTTCAAAAGAGACGCCATAATTTCTTATGATTTTAACATGTATCAAGTGATAGTAATTGACCAGGATTTATGTGTGAAGTTTGTTACAGTTTGACAGAATGTATCCCTTCTTTCCATTGAGCTAATGTGCTATTCTCAAATATTTGGCAGGCCCTGTAAGGGGGAAAGGTTATAAACTTGATAAAGCAACCACTTGAGTGTCTGCCAGTAATTCAGATAATCCTGAATATTAATTTCATCTCCAGTATTTAAGAGTATTGCATGCATGTATACATGTACGCACAGTCAGTCCTGTCCAACTCTTTGTGACCCCATGGACTGTAGTCCGCCAGGCTACTCTGTCCATGGGATATCCCAGGCAAGAATACTGGAGTGGGTTGCCATTTACTCCACCAGGGGATTTTCCCGACCCAGGGATCAAACCCACATCTCGTGTCTCCTACGTTGGCAGGTGGATTCTTTACCACTGTGCCGCCTCTGGAAACCCATTTTAGCATATGGAAAACCTCAATATAGTGTTGTACTTTTAGTATTTGTTTGAGAAACTACTTATTTCAGTCAAGATTTCAGGGTCGTTAAGAGTCCACAGTCCAGGGAACCTCAGCTCACAGGTATCCAGTTACTCCCAGGTCTCAAGTCTTCCAGGGTTATGCCAGGACTGGGCCAGCCCTCAGGAGACCTTCTGTGCATGAAGCGTCACTGACTCTCCTCCCAGTCTCACGCTGGGACACATCCCAGAGGAGAGTGGGTTGGCCTGGGGCCTGTTTGCTTAACAGTTGTCTTCCCACCTGGTCTTGAGTGCCTGCTGGGCTGGGGAATGTGCTGAATCGTCAAAACCAAAGCCTTCGCGTTAGTGTGCTTCCCACAAGGGCAGAGTATCTGACACAACTTCTCAAAGTGGTTCAGGTTGTCCCAAGTGACTACTATTGGAACAAGCTTTCTCATCTGCAAACTGCCAGTGATGGACCAGAGTCTTTCTAAACTTAGACCCTCCCCCGCAACCCAGAGTCTCAAATACCAGTGCTAAGAGTCCTAGATACATCCATCCCGGAGTATCTATGTTTCTGCCTATTTTTTAAAGGCTAGTGTTAAGACAGACAGCTGTGATTAAGACACGCAGGTATGGATTTAAACTCCAGCTCCCACACTCACACCCTAGTTGTGAGAATTTAACAAGATGTCTTACTTCCCCAAACCTCAATTTCCTCATTTTAAAGTGAGGATGATAAATGTTCATATCTCACAGAATATGGAGAAGCATCAAATGAAAAAATATATGTAAATATATAGAAGAAAATCACTCAGCACTATATATTAAATAGTGGTTGTTTTTATAAACTTTAATATTTTTGCATATGATTAAAAATATGCTCCCCTAAAATAACTCCAAAGCTATTTTGTTCATCCTTAATGATTTAAGTATATTTTGGAATAAGTCAAATGTTTTTTTAATATTCTTAATAATGTGTTACCTATCTATACATTTGGAATTTTAATGACAACTTTATTATGGATTAAAATTTAATCCATTATTCTAATTTCTGGCTAGTTTGTATAGTATGAGAGAAATACATTCTAATAAGTATAATCTCCAGATATCAAAATCTATCTGAGATAAAGAAAATTAACTCCATACTTTGAAGATTCTTCTAACTTTATATCAGGAGACTGATACATGAAAAACCAATATGGATAGATTATTTTTATGAAGGTTTTCTGTAATAAAGACCTCCTAAAATAATTGTTTATGTTACTATCTTTCTATTATACCACCCATTAATAATTGTCAATGATTGTTTTCAAAATAGCTTGAGAATCCCGCCCTGAGATGATATAAAGTTGAATTTTCCTTTTTCTTAACTTGTCTTAGATGCTGGAAGAATCAGAAATGTGCACAGTGCCTGGTGGTTTGGCCAGAGTGAAGAAACAATTTGAGAAGGACAAAACTGCTTCTTCCTCAAATACCTTCACTCAGTACCAATACCAACGCCAGGACAGATCTGAGCAGGTAATACTACTATCAGTAAAGGATAAATCCTGTCTGGCTGAAATGCTCTTATTTCAGTGCTAATATAAAACACACACCCCGCGCCTGCTTTGGTGGTATATTTGTTTTCATTATTCAAGAATGATAATTTTTAAATGTCTTGAAAATCATCCTGAAAGCATATCAGTGTATTTATTGACTTATTGGAGCATTTTGACATGTTTCTAGAAAATCACACTGGTGTATTTTTTTCTCAGCTTGTAATGTCTCAAAAATGAAAATTAAATAGTCTAAGTTAGTCAACAGGTAAACAGAAATGTTGAGAACGATATTTACATTGAACCGCTGCCTTTGCATTATAACTCATGATAAACTACCTGTTATTTGTTTGCATAGATTAAATTTGAAGCATTATTCAGCTGCTTATTCTGAGGAGTTTTCTGTTTTCTTAAAATCATCAAAAATTGAGTAGTGGAACCCAGATGTTATACAAAAGTTAATAATGCAACCTCTAAATGCGATCTTACATAAAGTTTTTTTTTTTTTCCCATTTCATTACTCCATTGTCTTATATCACCAAATATTGTCATGGGTTATAATGATTTTTGAATGTGAAAATACTAGTAATAAAACTCATTAGATTGAGCCTGGCACTGTGAAAAATAATAATTGCACTGTAACTAGCCTTTCTACGAGGAAGAAAGTAACTGGGATATTTCTGAAATGTTGTCATAGGAGATAAAAGTATTTTTTTTGTTGTTTTTGTTTTTTCAGAAAAACCCTTAGGATATTTAAAGTTGTCTAAGTTTTGAATATTAAGGTAGTCGAGTGTGTATGGTGGTAGGGTGGCAGGGAAAGTATATCAGATAGATTAATTAGGTCTGATATGTGAAATAGTATTTGTTTTCTTTTTCTGGCTTTGTTTGAAAAAAGTTTTTAAGGTGCAATATAAGTAGCTCAAGTTTAGGGCAAGATTTCTTTTAATTTTGCCTAAAGGAAATGTAATATAAATAAATTAAGATTGGATATTGTTGCTGTTTGGTCGCTAAGACATGTCCAACTCCTTTGTGACCTCATGGACTGCCATGGAGTTTTTCAGACAAGATTATTGGAGTGGGTTGACATTTCCTTCTCCAGGAGTATCTTCCCGACCTAGGGATCAAACTTGCAGGTGGATTCTTTACCACTGAGCCACCAAGGAAACCTGGGATTGGATATACTTGTGATCTAAAATATAGCTTTTGCAACATAGGAATCTAAGTGAATCAAGTATGTGTGTTTACTTGAAATTGATCCACTACATGATATATAGTCATTATTAATAATTTAAATAAATCCTATGTAGAAGTATAGGTTTTTACAGAGCCTTTAATTTACAGGAAAGCGGTGTGATAGAGTGTAAGAACTAGGAGACTTGTAGATATGAGTTCACGCACCACCTCTGACATTTATCAGCTGAGCCACAGAGACCCAGGGCCACCTTCACAGGGAGCAGTTACACAGGACCCCTTGGGTGGAAGGACCCTACACCTAGTTTCATACTCTGCTATTATCTTGAAATTCTTAGTGATTTTTGAACAAGGAACATTACATTTTCACTGCACACTGAGTATGTCAAATTATGTTGCCAGTACTACATAGTCCAAATTCATAACCCCCTCAGGTCTTAGTTTCTGTTAAGAGGGAGAAACCGATGAGTGATTGTGGTGGGCAAAGATGACAAAGGGTATTTCCATGAAAGCATTTCATCATCTGTAAAATTTGGTATCAATTAGGACGCTTTATTTTGCAAAAGACCAAAAACCCAACCACAAACGTCTTAAACTAAAAAGAATATTACAGATTCATAAAAATGCAATCTTGTAGAAGGGAGATTTGATGTAATCTCCAGAGGTATACTAGAGCAGCTTGCCTGTGCCAACCCTTTCATTATTAAGTGTTTAGGAATTTTGAAAACCAGATAATATCATGTTAATAGCTTGAAATCAGCCATATTGTGAATATTAACACCAAGGGAATTGGCAACAAATCAGGAATAGTTTTCCTCCCTTCCTTCCTTCTTTCCTTCCCTTCTATTCTTCCTCCCTTTCCTCTTTCTGTCTCTTCTTTGAGCACCCATTGTTAGGCATGTATTACATGACCATTGACTTAACCAAGGATTCGCAGTATGTCTCCAGCACAGTAGCTAGGAGCACTTGGATGGAGCAAGATCACTTGGGTCCATATCCCTGCTCCTTAACTCTTTGTTGTTTAGTCACTCAGTCGTGTCCAACTCCTTGGGACCCCATGGACCGTAGCCCACCAGGCTCCTCTGTCCATGGGATTGCCAGGCAAGAATACTGGAGTGGGCTGCCATTTCCTTCTCCAGGGGATCTTTCTGACCCCAGGATCAAACCCACATTTCCTGCTTTGGCAAGCGGATTCTTTACTGCTGAGCCACCAAGGAAGCCCTCTTTAATTTATTAGCTGGTGACATTAGGCAAACTTCTTAATTTCTCTGTGTCTCAATTTCCTCAATTATAAAGCCAAGATTAGAATAGCACCCACCTCCTAGGTTTGTTAAGAGAATTAAAAAAAGCTATTTTTGTAAAGTACTTAAGATTGTGCTTGGACCTTATAAGCACTTTCCAAGTGTTTGCTTTAAAAACTGAATATCTCCTTGATCGTATTTCTTTTTAACCTCTCAGCCTTACTTCCTCTGAGTTGGCCCCATTTTCACTTAAATTTTCCCCAGAAAAGACTAAAAATGATGGACAAAAAAGAGAATCCTTTTCCCAGAAGCCCCAGGAAAAAGCCTTATAACATCTAATTGGCTCTAAATAGAATACACGCGCTTCCTCTAGAACTAAAGTGCTATAGCCAGAGGATGCTGATTGGCTGAGCAGCCTCTGTGCATGTCCTCAGCATCCCCTTAGGAACAAACAATAAATAGAGGCTGGGTAAAAACCATCAAACCAAAACAATCAACCAATCAAAAACAAATCAAACCTGGGTAAAAAAAATCAAATCAAAAAACAATCAAAAAATCAAAGCAATCAAACAATATATGTGTGTGTGTATTGCAGATGCATTTTTCTCCTTGCAAGTATAGTGTACTATTATAAGCTGTAATCCCTGCTCTGTGAACATGAAATACTAAAGTATGTAAGAGTAAAAAAAAAAAAAAAGCACTAAAAATCTGAATAGCTGCATGATTCTAGACCTGTAATGACCTCTCTGAACTTCAGTTTCATTATCTGCCTTTAGACATACTAATAATACCCCGTAATTCCATGAGGAATTACTAAATCTAAGTCATAATGCAATGCAATATAAATAAATTATAAAGGAAACATGGGAGAATAAACAAGTAAATACCATTTATTGAACCTTACACCGAAATCTGTAGGGAAATAAAAGAAACAAGTCATCTGTCCTTAAAAAATCAGATTACGTGACTTATAATCCTTAATGGAAATTTGAGATATCTATCAAATTTGGTTATAGAGCAGAAAATGTAGAAAAACCATGTCTTAGATATTCACTTAAATGTTTAAAGCATTCTAAAAATGTCCTCTTTTATCAGCAGGGATTGAGGACAAAAGATTTATTGGTCGACAAACAGTTAATTCTGTTTTATCCAAATTGTTGTCATGCCTGAGAGTATTTTCTGTCTCTTTGTTTAAAGTACTTGAGATTTATCTCTCTGCTGAGTTCTGCCCATGGCCAGAAAAATATCTAGTTTGCTAACATATATAAATTAACTTGAAAATAAAGTTTAATTAGAGTTAAAAGAAAGAACATTTTTTTTTTGGATTTCTGACAATATCTAACATCACAATTAGTAATAATTTCATAGTGAAGTGAAAATGTTAGTCGCTCAGTCGTGTCCAACTCTTTGCGACCCCATGGACTTGTAGCCTGCCAGGCTCCTCTGTCCATGGAATTCTCCAGGCAAGAATAATACTGGAGTGGGTTGCCATTTCCTCCTCCAATAATTTCATAAAATGTAATATGAATTCCAATCCACCTCTTTTCTTCCTAATGTACTGAAGTCAGATATTTCAAGGTAATTAGCTATTTGGAAGCAGTTTGTCTAGAAGACAGGCAATAGGACTAAACAGGTTTTGAAAATTAAGCTCTCTCTGAGGGTAAAGTTCCCTCTTTTTTTAAATTGATTATACCTATTGAAAAAGAGGTTCTAAATAGTGGGGGGAAAGCAGGTACAAGATACAGGAACACTCACTATGCCAAACATTTTAAACTTGGAATAATGTCCTATTTATGTATTCTAGACTTCAACTTTATGGTTCTGCCTGTCTAACAGTTAGCAACAGCACTGCTAGCCTTTGGGAATATCCTTATGTAAATCAGAAAAAGAAGCCACTCTGGACAGTTATGGTCTCTGGGTAGCAGAGGTATGGAGTTCAGCTTCTTAGAAGAATGTGTTGGGGAAAACGTTATTGTTATCGGTGGTTCTGGTAGTTAGTACTGTTTTTAATATCACCCATTTAGAGTCTGTTTTTCAAAGCATCCATTACTGATTCCTGTAGATAAGAATGAAATCCAACCCTCTTTAAGGGATTATGAGCCATTCAGCATGTGTCCTGTTGATATTTAGGTTAGAAATATCACATTAGCATTGTTTCTCATTTTGTCTTAGGACTGAATTCTCAGAATTCTAAGCCAGTGAAAAGCAGTGGGTTCTTAATACTAGAGTGGAAAGGACCACTTAAGAGGGATATTTTTAATCCACTCACTACAACAGGCTCCATTTGGGAAAACATTCTGAATAACCCATCCCCTCATCTTTAAAAAGAGATCTTGAAGTACATGGAGCAGATATTAGGATAAATGTGTTGTTGGTAGGAAAATGCCATTCTTGTCAGAGTTTATTTTCACTCACCCTTTGTATGGGTTCTGGGTTGTTGTTCTTTTTAAAGACTTTCATCCTCTCTTCATTTTCAACAGCTTTATTGAGATAATTTGCATACCATAAAATTCACCCATTTTAAGTGTACAGTTCAATGGCTGTTTAATATATTTACAAAGTTGTACAATGTTGCCACAATCTAATTTCAGAACTTTCCCATTCCTCCAAAAACCAAACCTTGGACCCATTAGCAATCTTAGGACCTTCCTTCTTTGTGCCATATTTTCACATTCAGGATTTGATCTTCATCCTCTCATGCTTATTTCCCCTTCATTTTCTTTCTCTTGTATTTACACAGTACTGATTACCTCTTTGCATATTAATTGTGAAGTCCTAGCAGCTCTTTTCTGCAGTTGCTTCTTTTTTTCCCCATTTTTGAGTGGTTTACATAGGGAAGAACAGATGGAGCTCCAAAAATCTGGTAAGTAATCAGTGTGATGCTGTGCTTAGGCCATTGCTTTCACATGAGAACGGCTGCACTGAATCTATGTCAAGAGTCTAAAGCATGCCTGGCCTCCACTCCCTGCTGCCAAGTCTGATGTGGACCAGTAGGGAGCTGCAAGACAGGGTGTATCTTTCCACATACATCTGCTGTTGCAAAAAGCCTCACATAAACAGTCGCACTCTATTAAGATTTTGTGGATTTGAAACAATCTCTAGACAATTTTAGGTTGATAGAAAACATTTTTGACAGCTTGTGACATATCTGACATCTGTGTGTTTTAGACTCTTTAAAGGTGACCCATAACTATTTTCTAGCAAGCTAAACATATTTTTATTAATTGTATATCCACATTGCAAAGCATTTCTCATAAAAAGTGTTTTAAGCCATATACATACATGTTTTAAGTCACATACATGTGGCAGCTTTCTGCCACATACATAGTTTTTCAAGGGCCTGGATTGCTATTAACAACCCCAACCTAACCTATATCTCTATCAGCACACAGGATTGTGACCAAACGTATGTCTATTGAAATTTTTTTTTTTTTTTAAGTTGTGTGCCTGGTTTTTAAATGAATATTGTAACTAAAGTAACCCAATCAAACTGAGGCAGTTTAGAGGAATAGTTAACCCTATCAGTTCCAGAATCAGACAGCCCAGGTTATAGTCTGCTGAGTTAACCACGGAACCTTCTCTATAAAATGAGGATTAAGTAACATGTGTGTTAGGAATAAAATGAGATGGTTCATGTAAAATTCTTACCAGAATTGACCAGCAGATATGACCAGTTCAGTAAATACCAGCTAGCATCAGTAGTAGTATTGCCACTACTTTGCCATTCAAAGTAGAATACAATTCATAAACTTATTTTAAGTAAAATGACAAAGAAGGATGGCATTGTTCTATGCCTCACACCTTACCTTTCTTTTTGCCTTTTTGGCTTGGGGCGACAGAATCATTTCCTAGAGGCTCATTAGGCAATTAAAGATTAGTTTAAAATTAATATCCCTGAAGATGCTTTGCAACTGGTAACCTTCTGCTACCCAGTCTCCATCTGTCTCCTCTCTTCCTATCCATGTCCACCTTCCTATAGCTCTGTACATCTTGGTGAAACCATGTCCAGTTCTAACTGTTGCTTTTTGACCTGCACACAGGTTTCTCAGAAGACAGGTAGGGTGGTCTGGTATTCCCATCTCTTTAAGAATTATTCAATTTGTTGTGATCCACATAGTCAATGCTTTGGCATAGTGAGTAAAACAGAGGTAGATGTCTTTCCGGAATTCTCTTGCTTTCTCTATGATCCAGTGATGTTGGCAATTTGCTCTCTGGTTCCTCTGCCTTTTCCAAACCCAGCTTGTACATCTGAAGTTTCTTGGTTCACGTACTGTTGAAGCCTAGCTTGAAGGATTTTGAGCATTACCTTGCTAGGATGTGAAATGAGTGCAATTGTGTGGTAGTCTGAACATTGTTTGGCATTGCCCTTCTTTGGGATCAGAATGAAAACTGACTTTTTCTAGTTCTGTGGCTACTACTGAGTTTTCCAAATTTGCTGGCATATTGCATGCAGCACTTTAACAGCATCATTTTGGATTTGAAATAACTCAGCTAGAATTCTATCACCTCCAACAGCTTTATTCATAATAATGCTTCCTAAGGCCCACTTGAATTCACACTCCAGAATGTTTGGCTCTAGGTAAGTGACCACATCATTGTGGCTATCCAGGTCATTAAGGCCTTTTTTTGTATAGTTCTGTGTATTCTTACTACCTCTTCTTAATCTCTTTTGCTTCTGTTAGGTCCTTGCCATTTCTGTGCTTTATTGTGCCCATCTTTGCATGAAATGTTCCCCTTGTATCTCCAATTTTCTTGAAGAGATCTGGTCTTTCCCGTTCTATTGTTTTCCTCTATTTCTTTGCATTGTTCACTTAAGAAGTCTATCTTATCTCTCCTTGCTATTCTCTTGAACTCTGCATTCAGTTGGGTATGATTTTCCCTTTTGCCTGTCTTCTTTTCTCAGCTATTTGTAAAGCCTCCTCAGACAACCACTTTGACTTCTTACATTTATTTTTCTTTAGGATGGTTTTGATTAGCTTCCCTGGTGGCTCAGATGGTGAAGCGTCTGCCTATAATGCGGGAGACCTGAGTTCGATCCCTGGGTCGGGAAGATCCTCTGGAGAAGGAAACGGCAAGCCACTCCAGTACTCTTGCCTGGAAAATCCAATGGACAGAGGAGCCTGTCGAGCTACAGTCCATGGGGTTGCAAAGAGTTGGACACAACTGAGCGACTTCACTTGGTTTTGATTACTACCTCCTAACAGTGTTACGAACCTCCGTCCATAGTTCTTCAGGCACTGTCTACCAGATCTTTTCCCTTGAATCTATTCCTGACTTTGATTTAGGTCACACCTCAATGGTCTAGTGGTTTTCTCTACTTTCTTCAATTTAAGTCTGAATTATGCAATAAGGAGTTCATGATCTAAGCCACAGTGAGCTCCCGGTCTTGTTTTTGCTGACTGTATAGAGCTTCTCCATCTTCAGCTGCAAAGAATATAATCAATCTGGTTTCAGTATTGACCATCAGATGATGTCCATGTGTAGAATCATCTCTGGTTTGTTGGAAGAGGGTGTTTGTTATGATCAGTGTGTTCTCTTGACAAATCTCTGTTAACCTTTACTATGCTGAAAATGAGCAAAGAAACTAATCTGCCTGGTGGCTTAGAGGGATTTAGAAGCATTACCATATGAAGCCCCACCCCTACCCCCTTGTTTCTCAGGCAGTCAGGACCTCAGGGGATAGTACAAATACTCATAAATCAGACTAAGGTACAAGCATAGATCCAACACTTTCAAAATATCTTGAACTGGTTGCTTTTCTTTCTATGATCATCTCACTGATTCTCCAAAACAAAATTTGTAGGAACAAGATTTATCCCAGTTATTGCAGTATTATGACCATAGTTCCTCTTCTTGTGAATGGTACTGTGAGTTTTCCATTTCTGTAACCTATTTGTTCTGATAGAACCCATTTTCAATTTCTTTTACAGAAGACAAGTGCGCTTACAGATATACCCTTCACTTCTTTCAAGTAAAAGGAGTTAGGATTGCTCAGGAGGAAAGGAGTGGCATTGTGCTTATCACAGGGCTTGTGGTTGTTGTGGGAGTGTCACCTGGACCCTTTCCACAAAGACACAAAATCACAGCAGAATTTCATATTCTCAGTGCTTCAACACATGATCTCAAAAAGCTTTTGATGTTGATAAAGATGTAAAGATTATTTAGACATAACCAAGTTGTATGTCTTCTTTTATGGGAGAGAGTAGACATTTAGGGAAAGTTGGAATAGAAAAAAAAATATGTATTTGTATAGCCCCTTCTTCAATCTGAAGTGTCCTATTAGTTTAGAATTATAACTGTGCTCTTTGTGTAATTACACCTAAAAAGCTTCTCAAGTATGTAGATAATATACTATAATATATTTACTAAATATACTTTCCTTTTAAATTTAATAATAGAATGGCAAGATACAGAATTTTAAGTCCTGAGATTTTGCTAGTTTGTGAAGAGCAAGGAAAATTATAACAACAATAGAAATCATTAACATTATACAATCATTATGTTTTCAGAACTTAGTAAAATCTGCAAAAATGTTTTTTTTTTCATATAATTACTTTTATGAAAATGGGTGTTTTCTATAAGCACTTGACATCAGAGGATATATTATTAGCTCTTTCTGCTGCTTCTGGATCTGATATTTCTCAAAATAAACCTGTCCTCTTGTGTATCTGAAAATGATTGGATAGAGTCAAGCCTGTCTGTTCTTTTGAATGTTCATTTATTTATTAGTTTGCATAATTACAAATGAATTATCATGCTAAAAAAAAAACAAAACTGGAAGAACACAAGGCATGAGAAAAGAAGAAGCCTAAAGAGATTCTGTGCTTAGAGGAAATGCTTCTGCAGAGATATGTTTAGGAAATTCTTCATTTTTTTCCAGTTTCTTGGTAAATCTCAACATCACAGAACCCAAAAGTAAGATTACATCTCCTTCCAACAGCCTTTTCTTCTGCTTCTTCTTTATCCCTCTCTGTCCTGAGTGATCTACTCAGCATGGTCCAATAAACAGTTCTTTCAGTTCGGTTCAGTTCAGTTCAGTTGCTCAGTTGTGTCTGACTCTTTGTGACCCCATGGACTGCAGCACACCAGGCTTCCCTGTCCATCACCAGCTCCCGAAGAGCCTTCATTTTCAACCCTTTCAGGAGGACAGAGCACTTCAGGTACCAGCCACTAGATGGACACCAAAAGGGGGAGCCAGGTACTCAATTCATCTTCCTTATCCTTGGGTATACCATGGTCTTCTAGAGACATCATTCTGCTTTGCTATTTGAAATCCCTCCATTGGATTCTGCAATTCATCATATTGCACAGTGTATAGAAATATGGGGAAGATTTGTGAGGCTTCAGTGAAGTCAAGACTTTAGGCTGGGGTCCAGTTTGTGAACCTGTTATCATAAGCATTTTTTGTCATTATTCTAAAAGTATCAACAACAAATTCCCCCAATCATATTTTCGTTGATTTATTTTGTTTTTCTTCAGTTCAGTTCAGTTCAGTTCAGTCGCTCAGTTGTGTCTGACTCTTTGCGACCCCATGAATCGCAGCATGCCAGGCCTCCCTGTCCATCACCAGCTCCCAGAGTTTACTCAAATTCATGCCCTTTCTTAGAGGATCTAAAAAAGGAGTATTCCTTTCTTCCCCTCAATTTCTTTTGTTTCCTGTCTTTATTGTTTCCAGCCCTTTCATTACTAAAGAGGGGATTATGGCAATGACAAAGTGTACCATCAAGTCTGGGCACAGAAAATAGAGAAAGAAAAAGCAGTAATTTATGGGGATGAGGGAATGTAAAGAAATATGGGTGAGAGAATTAGAGATACTTAGATACACAACTACTTTTTCGATATCAGAATCAGCTGCAAATGTGTTGATTTCCTCCTGTAAAAATAGTGGTGAGACAAACAATATTATTTCAGACAAAATACACGTTAACTTATTTAAATATAATGATCATTGTCTCTGTGTTTAGCACTTATGCTCAGTATAATTTCTCTTATAATTCTGAGATATGTAATCAAGTATTTATCTTTTACTGTTTCCTAGACCACTATACTTGAAGTTTTAAAGACTATCACCCCTTCTTAGCAAAGTCTATTTGAATCTCATCTGCTCTGACCCCTCCTTACAGAACTAATTTGATCTTCAGTCATGAATCTCCAGCAAGTGGGTGGGTGTTCTACCGTTTACATTGCTCTGGAATTGATAAGTATAACTGGAAGAAAATCCAATACAGATCAAAGGCTATGTCCTTAAATTTCATTTCATCTGATTTGTTTATATATATGTATAGGAGTTAAATGGCTCAATTTTTAAAAGCTATAGATGTATACTTTTAGGCAAAATGAAACTATTTAAACATCTACATAAAGCAAATAGTTCTCTGTCCTTTTTTGATAAGAGACTCTTTTCAATTTTGAGACCCCTCTAGCCCTTTAACCCCTTTAACCCAAATTTGAGACCCCTTTTGTATTTTTTAAATCTTTGCATGTGATTACCAGTATTATATTGATAGAAAAGATGTTTCACTGAATCACCAACCTTAAAAGAAATAAAGAAAATTGTGCAGTTACCTGATAAACTAGTGAAAACCATATTAGAGGAAAAGACTCAGTGATTTTTGAAATCAATGTGCAATAAAAATTACAGCACATGACTATTAATTTTTTAATTCTTTGAAGGTGTTTCAGTGCAGTTCTTCAGCATATTTAGCTACTTGAGGATAATGACTCTCCTTTCTTGTTCCTAGTTTAAACACACTTTAGGTACATCACAAGTGCATGTTGAGCACATAACTTACTGCTTTTAGGTGTTAAGAGCATTGATTCTATACTGATGGAATTCTTGTGAACCTCTGTACCATGGTATATACTTGTAATTTTCAAATCTTGTGCAGCATTTTCCCTTCAACTCCTTTTACTGATTAAGTCCATGGGTAATCAACATGTAGAATTTAAAAATGGTAGAAGTCTTAACAAATCAGATGTTATAAAGTGTGAAGGGCCTTGTGTATTTCCTGACATATACAACACTCAATCAGTGGTAGGTCTTTCTTTCTGCTTTCTTCAATGCTTCCCTACACTCTACCCCAGCAGATTACGAATCAGGATTCTAACTGTGACTGAAATTAGCTGTCATTTACTTACCTGATTTCTCACTTGAATTGATGACAAACTCCAGCTCATAATCCACCATTCCTATTTCCACTTCATTATCTTTACATTTCTGATGTTACTAGAAGATACATTCACCAGTGCAACTGCAACTAATTACCCTTTTATTTTTCAGAAGTTTCCCTCATTTTGAAGAAAACCCAAGTGATCAGAGTAATTAATTTGTAATCATAATTAATAATTACCCTGAGAGGCTTTGTTTGCACAGATTATCTTGGAGTGCCTATATCAGAGCTAAATCTGTTTTACTGCACTTCCTTCTGCTTGGATTTTTATATAAGGAATTAAAATGTATCCCTCCAGTGAGTTAGACTGATGACCATAAAGACTCAGAGGGATGGTGAAAGGAGGAGGCAGGTTTGTATAACAGGAACTCTTCATGATCCTTTTAGCAGAGAAATTTTACTATCTCAGTCTTCCCAAAGGAATGTGTAAAGTCAAATGGAACATATATTTCCAAGAAATAAGCCCAAATGAATTTCATCATAAGACATGAATAGTGTTTTCTACACTGAGTGGCATCCCTTTTCTTGTAGTTTTAACTGGTTTCTATTTGATTAATAAGACTGCAGTGTTGATAAATAACTCTTTCTTAGGAGAGATGATGTCCTATTTTCATTCTTTTGGACATCTGCACCTCCGTCTATCCCTGGGGACTTCACCATCCCATGAGGCAGAACCAATCTCCACTAGTAGAAACTGCAAATACCATACAGTCACTCACCTGGCATTCCTGGTATCTAGGACTCAAGCTTGTCAACTAGACTGCACCAATCAGACACCTCCAATTCAAGCTTTGCATAAGGAAGTAATGAAATGACACGAGAAGCAAGAACTATGCAGAATCAGTTTTGGTGATGGCTGATAATAGGAGATTAGCTACATCAAGTTTCAAGAAATAGTCATTGTAAAAACAGTATTCATGACATAGTATCAGTGGCTTTGGCAGTGGGTGTGTCCAGTGTCAACCGCAAGGGTGGATTCACCAGAAGATTCTGCAGCATTATTCAGCATGATTTCTCACTATAAAACCTCCAAGTCTCATTCTCTGAGAATATTTCGGGAATCTTATTCCTAGAGATTCTGTGAAATACACTTCTACTGTGAATTGTTTCTTTAACAAAGTACCTTTCCTATTTATATCAGTTAGACTCTGTGACTGATAATATACATACACATATGGTGGTTTAGTCACCAAGTCGTGTCTGACTCTTGCGACCCCATGGACTGCAGCCTGCCAGGCTCCTCTGTCCATGGGATTCCCCAGGCAAGAATACTGGAGTGGATTGCCATTTCCTTCTCCAGGGGATCTTTCTGACCCAGGAATTGAACCCGGGTCTCCTTCATTGCACGCAGATTCTTTACCAACTGAGCTACGAGGGAAAATTACAAATCTTAACATTCAGTTTATTATTTATATGAGAGGCACAAAACAGGACCTTTTAATGAAGAGTTAAGTGTGAAAAGAACTGTATAATAGTAGATTGAATCACTGTGAACTAACTCTTCATTGGATATCAGTTCATGAAAGATGAATCAGAGAAAAACTAAATCAGTGATCTGAAAGCTACTCTTTGGCCATGCCTCTATAGAAATTTCCATGTCCTAGGGGCCAGAATGATTTAGAAGGGTTATAATATGCATAGGCACCTTTTTGCTTCTCTTTCAATAAACCTCACAAATCCACTTCTTTTCTGGTGGGGAAAAGAATATACATATTGAAACTTGTTTTTTCTTTTGTTTATGGACTTATTTCTATAATGAAAAAATTCATGGCAAAATATATTGACATGACCAGAGACAATCTACTTTCATTCAGTCTTCTTTTTTTCTTTTGCCTTATTTACTGTGTATCTTGAATTACTGGGGAAATAGCTGATTCAGAGTAAGTGTACAATGAATATTTGTTAAGCAAAGATAGCAAATATTAATGTAGCACTTATAAGCCAGGTTTTCACATCTGTTAGTCAGATTCTTCTTGCAGTAACCTTCCAAGATAGGGACTATTTCATCTGCAGATTCTTCTTGCAGTAACTTTCCAAGATAGGGACTATTTCATCTGCCCCCCTACACACACACACACACACACACACACACACACTTTTTTTGGACAAGAAATGAACTCATGGAAGAGCTAAGTAACTTGCCCAAAGAAAGTGAGCAAATGTGATCCAAACTCAAGAAGGCTAATTCCAGAGTCTCTGCCTTGTCATTTTTTTATTCTGCTGATAGTCATTAAGCATGCACCATATATCAAGCACAAAAGATTCAGTGATGAGTGTGATATTACTTTGCCCTCAAGAAGCTCTCTCTATCAGAGAGACAGACATAGGACAAATGATTACAAGTGCAATATGGTAGATTCTATGATAGAAAATATAAATGAGGTTTGTTAGGACACAAAGGTTGTAATAAACTTTACTCTGGATGAGGGATGATTGAGGAGGGGAATCTGAGAGTGGAGAATGCTTCAGCTGACTTAAAATATTTTTTTTTAAATGTAGAATTACACTGTAGGTGAAAGAAACAGCTTATGCCACAGGTAAAATAGTATATTTATGAATATAGTGAAACGTAATTGAGCCATGGGGCTGGAAGTATAGCGAAAGCCTCCATAAGAGAAAAAAATTATAATTTTTATTTTATTCTAAGGCAATCAAAAACCATTGAAGAAACAAACAAGGGAGTAAGATGAATAGATATGCATTTAAGTAATGTTTTTCCTAGCTATATAGGATTGATGTAAAGGGTGTCAAAGTTAGATTGAAGAAGGTAAGTTAAGAGGCTACTGATGTTGCAGATTAAATATATGAGGGCTTAAATGGGTCAGAAATTCTAGAATAAAGGGGACATTGACTCAAAAGATAATTAAAGGTAGAATTGGCAGGGCTTTTACTGACAAATCGACTGAATATTGGTGAAGATGAGTTGTGTAATGAAAAGGTAGAATTCTTCTATTTCTCTATTTTGGTTTGTATTGATATACATGTTACCCCTGTTTTTTCTTTTTCTTTAAGTTATTTTCGTTCTTTTTGTAAGCTTTTTACTTGCAATTTCACTACTCCTTGAGACTTCATGTTTTAACCTCTTTTATTGTACTTTTATGTTTATTTATATCCAGATGCCCTTTTGGTTTTAAGATGCCTTACTTCTATGTTAGACTGAAATGTTGTATATATGTATATATATGTGTGTGTGTATTAATATATAATATACATATTATACTTATACATAAAACTTCTAGGTGTCTTTTACTGAAAATCAAATGTTTTATGTATCCTGTTTTTTTTTTTTAGTTTGTCAAATAAGTATTGCTATTTATATAACTAATATGTTTGATGGCTCAGTTGAGAGTACATCTTTTACAAGTTCTTTTTATGAATCTTTAGCATTTTAGATTCTGAGATTTGACTCTATAAATAACACTTTGGGGAAAGAAGAGGACAGAATTTTAGCAGTGAAAGCTGGCATTACTTATTCAGAAACCTCTCTTTGAAGTCAAATATTTCTACTTTTAAATTAAGTATTTTTATTAAAAATGATTTTTACTCTTTATAGCTAGATGTGACCAAAGCATAATTGTTTTGAGTCAGGAAATAGTTGATATTAATTGAATGATAGCATTCAATTAAAGTATGAATTAGTATGAATTCAATAAAGTATGAATTCAATTCTCTCAGAGACTTGTACAACAAACCTACATAATTTGTGCATGTCTATATATTACAGATCTTGTCTTAAGAGAATATCAAGTTAAGTGAGCCATTTTTATTCCATTAGATATATATGTACATATTTTTATATATTGCACAGATATAGAGATAGACAGATTATTGATATGTAGATAGGTTGGTAGATAAAACTTATATTAAAACAATACTTACAATGCCTAGCAAAATGCTCTAGAGATAGATGGTGCTCAGTAGCTGTTGGTAGAATAAATAAATATATAGGTGAAGTGATATGAGGTCACTCACATTTAGAGATGCAGTCATTTCAAAGGAAAAAGTTGCTACTTTAATTTTTTTTACAAATGTTTTGCATCATCAGTCTCTTAGGATCCAATAGTCCAACCAGCTTCAGGGAGCAATCATAGCTTCAGGCAGCACTATTACTAAATGAAGTAAAACTGGAGTTTTCACTTCCAAGTGTATACAGTTATGCAAAGGATCATGACTTACATTTGCCTTGACTCTTCTTTCCCCTTTATAGTGCAAATAAGGATAAAATATTATCTTTTACTGTCATCACAAATATCTCAACCTGATTTGTTGATGTCATAGTAATTCTGCCCAATGCATTCTACTGTTGTTTCTTCATAATGCTGGACAATGCATTGATCTACCAACTCAATGAATAATAACAATTTACAAAAAAAAGAACATACAAATTAGTTTATCACCAATAAGATCTTTTATAAAAAGAACATTTGAAGATAAATTTTCCTATTTTGAAAGGTTCTTTACTTTTTGTATGTGTTTGTTGCCTTTGTGTATCTTTTGGTTTCTTGATACAGGCTTTCTTCCCTCTAATGATTTCAATTGCTCTTTATAGCATAACAGCACTGCTTATGTTCTTCCATAAATGTTCCAACCATTTGTAGTGTTACCAGAAAAACTCTGCTAAGTATACTTTGTCAGTGATTGACATATTATTGCTATATGCATCAGCTTCAGTAACCCAGCCTACCAATTATGAAATGTTCAGTATCAAAGATTATCAACTGAAATATCAAAAAATAAAATCATAGGATTTTATAGAACTTTAATTTTTAAACTAGATTCTTATAAAATCATAAAGTTTTCACATTCCTAAGAAAAAAGTGATTTTTATCCATGCATTCACTTCTTGACATTTAGAGGGGAGAATCTACTCTCTACCAGGAAGATAAACATCAGGATTTGAAGATGCATGAGTTCAGTTAAAGGAGAATGTCATATTATCAACTAATGACTGTGAAATGCGAAAGGCAGGTAGTACAGATATGTACTGACCATATAGGAATATGATAATAAAAGCAGGAACAGGCAACTCTGTATAGAAAAGTCAGGAAAGGTTTCAAGGAAAAAGCAATTTTTGAGCCAAGACTCAAAAGTGTGTAGTGGATGAGGAAAAACCCTAACCTGAAGCTCAAACTATAGGGAGATCAAATTTTATGCTGTAAAATTTTAAAGTAAATTTTTTAAAAAGTGAAGAGAGAAAACTCAGGGCAAAAAGAAAACATGTTTGAATTCAAATATATCCAAATCTAGACAAACACAATATATCAACCACAAATTTTTACATTCATCACTTAAAGAACTGATTATTCTTTCAAGTCTTGAATCAACTGACACTTTTGTTAACATAAACAGCACATTTTTGGTATTATTTCTGCCTGTTTGACAATGGTACAAACCCTTCCTGGTTTTATTAAGAATGAGGTTAGTGATGGGTAAAATTGCTGAATTACTAGCATTGAGAATGAGCTATTGAGATGAGGCAGTTATTATCTACTCTTCTGCCAGTCTTACATCACACTTTGTTTTAATGGATGTACTTCTAAGAGCCATAATAATAGTGAGTCATCATAAAAAGACTGTCTTTTTTCTTCCCTTACTCATTATGGTAGCATGAGTTTGCATTTTTATCAGTGGAAATGTACAATGCCTTTTCTTACAGTGATAAGAACAATGGCAAATTAAGTAGGCAAAGTGTGGAATCTTTCCTGTGCTGGAGAAATCCTCTTTGGAGAAACATACATCCATGGAAACTTTGTAAAATACTTGACTAATCTATGAGCTGATATCAGATTGGCATGAGTTATGCAAACATTATAACGTGATTTTGCCTGATGTTCTCTAGGTTCCAAAATTAGAGCACATATATCATATGTTTCTTTTCAGGGATGAATGAGATTTTTTTTTTAAAGTTAGGTGATTTAGTAACTTACCCAAACTTACGACATACCTAGTATAAAGGAGGGCGTGAGTACTGATTTTGGTTAATCCACCTATGAACCCCAAATTGTATTTTTCTTCTTGCTGCTGCTGCTGCTGCAACCAATCTATATTTTAATTTAATTTTTAAGTATTAATACCAATTTCATGAATTGTTTCATGTGAATTTATATATGGTGTTCTGGCCAGAATTCTTTATTGCATTTATTTGTGTAATTTGATTTCTTCCTGATCATTATGATGATCCATCCTTTTATCTAACCCTTCAGTCTATAGACACCAACACTTGGGAAGAAAGAAAGTCAGATTTAAAATCTAACTCCACTAGTTACAAAATATGAAACACAGTAAATAATGGAAACAAAATCTTGGAATATTTTAAGACAGGCTTTATGTAAATTACAGAAAACAGGGGGCAGTAAAATTGATGCATTGACACTAACATACTGAAGTAGTATAACAATTATAGTTCTGTTTCATAATAGCACATAAGTGCTGAGGTAGAAACTTATAACTCTAAACTAAATTTATGTATCCTTGTACTATTTATGTGTTTATGTTGTGTCATCTCCCAAAGAAAGTATATTTAGAGATGATAGGCCTGGATTGTTTTCAATCAAGTAGATACACATTAAGTATAAAGTGTTTGCCCCAGAAAATGATGATTTTTTTTAAAAATGTGTCGAAATATATTTATTTACTATTTTTTCTACTCCCAACATTTTGCATTTATCTTTCTCAACACACCAAGTTAACTTATTGACTTTATTCTTTCAGCCTGACAATTAGCAGCAAGTATCAGAAACTCAAATTTCTATGGTTCCAGGCAGGTTTGGTATTAAACGTGAGTGAGTGATAGGAACAGTGACCAACTGAAAAGTATGCGTCCCAACTAAGACAGGTGGCCACTACTTTGTCCAGAAAGTCACTGCCCTGTTGGAATGTGAATCCAGTGTGGCCACATCTTCAAAATTTAAAATATAAGCAGGAATCTTGATTTTTTTTTGTAGGTGTTAACTAGTTCAAAACCTTAAAATCATTGAGTGAGTCAAATAAATGTGTCTCTGGGTCACAGCTTGTCATATGCGCCTCTAGGCAGAGATGTGATTCTGTAGTGATGATCAGAGTGCCCTTCAATAAGGATCTTGCCACTGATCAAGTTCTGCTCTTTCACTGTTTAATCAGTACTTCCTATTTTTGAGTGTGTCAAAAGAAACCCATAGAATATCCCCATTATATGTCGATAGATAGAAAGATCTGCCATAGTTGCAAACAGTTTTTACACAAAGAAATGTTATTTGTACCCATGCATTGCTTTCTCTCTGTGGTCTTCAATGACAGTTATTATTCTCTCCGTGCATGCTAAGTCGCTTCCGTCGTGTCTGACTCTTTGCAACCCCATGGACTGCAGCCTGCCAGGCTCCTCTCTCCATGGGCTTGTTCTCCAGGCAATACTGGAGTGGGTTGCCATGCCCCGCTCCAGGGGATCTTCCTGACCCAGGGATTGAACCTGAGGTTCTTATGTCTCCTCAATTGGGTAGGCAGGTTTCTTAGCACTAGCACCACCTGGGAAACCTAGGTGATGACAATAAAAGATAATACTTCTATTATTTCCTCTAGCCTAATGTTATTAATAACCTTAAATAAAACTTGATTATGCACAACTTCTTATTATATAGAATTATGATTCTTTAAACTTAAAGGAAAGAATATGGATTATTTATTTTCTATACTCCCTCTTGAGAAAGTAAAGTACATATTTGTTCATTGTTCTAACCCCAGGTCCTAGGACATTCTCAGGCAAATAGAAGGTTGAATGAAATTAATTTATTAATGGAAGTTTTATTTTGTTTTATTCATTCATTCATTAAGTAAACCTTTCCTTAGCATAAACTATGCACCAAGCATGTTAATAAATATCATTTGATAAATGACTAGAGCTGGAAGCACATTCTGCTTAGGAAAATATTACACTGGTCTTTAATTTAATGAGCTATAATTTAAATTTTTTCAGGTACCTTTTCAAATGCCTTTTTCAGATATTCAGTTATACCTTTATTGAAGTATAATTGAAAAAATTATAAGATATTTAAAGCATACACAGTGATAATTGGTATACTTATACACTGTGAAAGGATTCCTCCCATCTAGTTAATTAACACACCTAATGGAATATAATCTACATTTTAAATTGCAAACCTAAAGTTTGGCTTCAATTCTCTGTAGGACTTTTGAGAGGTGATCAATTTTTTTTGTCTTAATTCTCCTTCCCAGAGAAGTATGATAAGATCAAGTCATGTTTTATATATATATACATATACAACTTCCCTGGTGGCTCAATTGGTAAAGAATCTGCCTGCAATGCAGGAGACCACCTGCAATGCAAGAGACCAGAGTTTGATCCCCGGGTCAGGAAGATTCGCTGGAGAAGGAAATGGCAACCCACTCCAGTATTCTGGCCTGGAAAATTCCATGGAGAGAGGAGCCCTTCAGGCTCCAGTCCAAAGGGTCACAAGAGTTGGACACAACTTAGCAACTAAACCACCTATATATATATATATGCAAATATATGACTGCCACTTTATTAACTTTGACCCTATATACCAAATAGACTTGGGGGAAAAAAGCCAACACTGCAAGTATACTAGCAAGAAAAAAAAATCACAAGTCAAGCTCTCATGAATTAACTTTAATATAAACTTATTCTTGCTTTAAAGGTTTAGAACTTAATCACTTAAAACTATTTAACTCCATGTTTAAAGAGAAAAACTTTAGTGCTTCTATTTGATTAATAATAATAATTCACCTTTGCTCACTTGACTATTCTTTAGTAAGACAAAAATTTTATTAATAAAATCCCACATCAAAAACAGTACTTGCTAGTCATGTAGATTATCAAAAGTAAAGTGAAATCCCAACTTCAAAGGTGTTCAAATAGATGTGTTCTTGGGGAGTCATCTGTCTACATTCTATTTTTTGATGGCAAGATTTTTAGCAGTATGCCAAACGCTTCAAATCAATCAATCAATCATATATTTGTGTCAGATCCCATCCCATACTAACAGCAGGGATGGATCACCAAAGTTAGTAGCAGTTTCAACCATCCAATTCAGTCAGGATCACCTATGCTAACTAGAATCAAAAGTAGCCTGATGTGTGATGATGGAGATATGCTAGCATAGTATGGCCTGTTTATATTGGTTTTATATAATGGTTATACTCTTAAATTAGACTCTAGATCTGCCACCAAACCAGAAGGTCAACTTGAACACTGGAATGCCTTTCTGTAAATGAAAATCTGGCTTATAAACAACAATATTAATATATTTCTTTTTCATCAAGGATTTTCATTTTCTTTTTGATATTCCTCTTTGTCATATGGGGTATGAGTTGCCTCATTAACATTTGTTGCTTTCTAAGGGTGGTAAACAGAATAGTGGCTCCTGAAGATACCTGTATCTTAATCCTCAGAATTTGTGAATATGTTATGTGACAAAGAAGAATTAAGGTTGAAGATGGAATTACAGCTGCTAAGTAGCTGACCTTTTGACAGGGAGATAATCCTGGATTCTGTGGATTAGTCCAATGTAATCACAAGGGTCCATAAAAGTGAAAGGGGGATCAGAAGAGAAAATCAGCAAGATGGCAGAGTGAGAGAAAGTTTAACTAGAGGAAGCAGGCCATGAGCCAGTGAAAGTGGGCAGAGAATGGATCCTCCTCTAGAGCCTGGAAAAAGGAATGACACCTGCCAACACCCAGCAAGATCCATTCAGCATTTCTGACCTAAACAACTGTAAGAATACTAAGCTTGTGGTCATTTGTTACAACAGTCAAGCAAAGCAATATACTGAGGAAACAATTTTTTTCAGAAGTCTGTTTCACTGAAATTGCACTAATAAAATAAAAGTTAAAAATTTCAGAATTTTCTTAAGGCATTGTCTATTCATTCATTCATTTTCAGGAGGTAATCCGTAGCAGCCAGATCGACATTTCAAGAAGCAGCCAGGAAATGGAAAGAAATGAACCAGAAATTTCCGAAGCACACAAAATTGATGTTCTTGGAACAGAAATGGTAACTACTTAGAAAAAAACACATTCCACACAGTTTCCAGAACTGTGTGGACATTCTGATCTTGTTATAAACAATTGTTTTTATTATCCTTTATGTATTTAATACCAATACACATCAGTGTCTCTTTCCCCACTTTGAAGTCTTTGAAATATAAAATGAGCACCATAAAAATATAAGGGTACTTTTAGGTGTCCATTTGTATATGTTCTGTTACGGCATGAGCTCATGCATTAAAATAAATGGTCAGTGTTTAATTCACATCTCTCTATGTGTACTGAAGTCTTGGATGAAAATCACTCTGCAATGTAGAATACATGTGCAATCCTGAAATAACTGATTTCTTAAAAACAATTATTTATTTAAAATTATCTTTAAACACAGGTCTCTCATCTTGAAAAGCACACTGAGGAAATAAACCAAGCTTCTCAGCTCCATCAATATGTTCAAGAAACAGGTAAGAATCTGACATTATTTGATTTGAATATACCTTTTTACAGTTGATGCATCTGTGTTTGAATAGAGGACTTCCAAAGCACAAGCCTTCCCACTAAATAAAGTTAGTAACTATTACTCACGATCCTAATGGAGACAGGGCAGTATTTCTATATATAATTAGGTTCTGTCTATGCTGAGATGCAACAAGCTTCTCAAATATTTCATTGCCCTTCAACCTTATGATTATCCAAAAAGCCTAGAAGGTGATAAGCCAGTCACCTCTGAATTGTTTCTGCCTTAGGGATCTAGAATAAACTTGATGTTTATCAAGCTCCTTGGGAACAGAAAAGTTACCTAGATTGTATTACTTTTAATGATAGATTCAAGCATGTTTAAGTCTAATTCTCCAACCTACAGAAATGAGATTAGATTCCAGGCAAACTTGTGTAGATCTGCATAAAATGGGTACAGAGTGTCTTGCCTGTAAAAGGGGAATGAGTTTTGCTGTTCCTAAGTGCTAAAAGGGAAGATTTAAGCCACCTGTGACCCAAATGTTACTTAACTATATCTGAATTTGGTTTTATTGTAGTTTTGCTTAAGGAAGTATATCCTTTTCTGTTCTGCTGCTGTTCTCTTCTTGTTTTATAACTTTTATTATTATGTGAGCACAAGAGCAAAGCATGCTTGTAGAAAATTTGGAAAATATATATAATTAAAATAAATAACAGCTTCATAACTTATGACTTTCCATCCAGTAACCACCATCATTTTTCTTCCTATATTTCTTGACATTTACTAACTTACCTAATGAAGTAGTGCCATATGTATACACTTATATTCTGAATACTTTTACTTAACTTACATTATAAGAAGTTTTCCATAGTATTATAATGACTTCTCAAACATCATATTTATTAGTTACATAATATCCATGGTGTTCTTTTCTGTTTATAGTCATAGATACACCTGAAGATGAAGAGATTCCAAAGGTTTCAACTAAGTTTTTAAAAGAACAATTTGAAAAGTCTGTCCAGGAAAAGGTCCTTTATTCTGACAAAGAATTGACCCCAGCCAAGCAGACTAAGGTAAGATAATTTCTCTGCACAGAGACATATTAAGTATAAAACCACATGTAAACACATAACATTTTCAAATTATTGAATGAAGAGGTTTTTCAATAGCAAAAAATATCCTGAACCAGTACTTATTCTGTTCCATAAGAAGAAGATTATTCTACATGAGAAAAGCAGTAGAGAGAATTAAAACTTTTCTCACTAAAGCAAATTAGGGGAGAAAAAATTATGTATGCACTTAAGTTTAATAATTAACATTAGATAAAGTAATAAAGCCAGTTTTTAAATGTCATCTGCTTACTCTGTTGTGTTTAAAATTCCAAGGAACACAAAACAACCCTCAAAAGTCCTTTAAGATTTTAATTGTCTCCCTCTAGATTACTCTGCATAGCACATTAAGTAAAGAAGGAAAAACAGTCAAGATTATGGGTAAATGTTAAAATACTGAGTTCCTGATGTATTGAATAGGGAATATAATTCTAAAAAGTGCACATGGATTATAGGAAAGATAATAACATATACTGAATGTTACTTTGAAGTAGGTCTCTAGATGGAGTCTATCACCTGTTGTTCCCAATGGAGATATCATAGCATGGGTAGGTAAAAGGCAGTGCTCAGAAAGTCTCCACCACTATACTCATCTTTATAAGATTTGATTTTCTCTCCCTTAAAGATTGAAAGTGAATCTGAAGAGACTTTAAAGCCATCATCAATTGTGGGTACCTCTTCTACTTCTTACACTTCAACCAGCCAGAGGAAGGAAACATCAGCCACCAGATACCGTGATCACAGTGCCACTTCCTCAACTCTGGCACAAATCAATGCCACTCCTTCGGAAAAGACAGAAGAATTTCCTCCTCCCCCACCCGACATGCTTCAACCTCCAGTAGATGTGACAGCATTTTCCCAGTCCCCTGAACTACCCAGCCCTCCTAGAATACCACCAGTCCCCAAAGAATTATACTCCAAACAAAGAAATTTGTATGAATTAAACCGTTTATATAAACACATCCATCCTGAGTTAAGGAAAAACTTAGAAAAAGATTATATCAGTGAGGTTTCTGAGATTGTTTCTCGTCAAGTGAATGCGGGGAGCTCAGTTTCAGCAGATGTGCAACAAGCCCGGTATGTTTTTGAAAATACAAATGACAGTTCTCAAAAAGGTCTGAACGCAGAAAGAGAACACTTGGAGTGGGATGAAATTCTGAAGGGGGAGGTGCAGTCCATGAGATGGATCTTCGAGAATCAGCCATTAGATTCCATCAACAATGGCTCTCCAGATGAAGACAACATCTCCAAGGGCATTGCTGATCAAGAAATCATCGCTGGTGGTGACGTGAAATATACCACATGGATGTTTGAAACTCAGCCCATCGATACTCTGGGGGATCATTCTTCTGGCACCGAGGAACATGCTGAGAAAATTCCTGAGCTGGCCAGAGGAGATGTCCACACAGCCCGGTGGATGTTTGAAACAAAGCCGTTAGACTCAATGAATAAATTGCATCAAAGTCAAGAAGAATCAATAGCAACTGCCATAAAGGACATAACCGGGGGGGATGTCAAGACTGTGAGATACATGTTTGAAACTCAACATCTGGATCAACTTGGACAACTTCACTCAGTAGATGAGATGCACCTATTGCAACTCAGATCTGAGCTCAAAGAAATTAAGGGGAATGTTAAGAGAAGTATAAAATGTTTTGAAACGCAACCGTTATATGTTATTAGAGATGGCTCGGGTCAAATGCTAGAAATTAAAACTGTTCACAGAGAAGATGTTGAAAAGGGGGATGTAAGAACAGCACGTTGGATGTTTGAAACACAGCCCCTAGACACAATTAACAAAGATATAACAGAAATTAAAGTTGTCAGAGGAATATCCATGGAAGAAAATGTCAAAGGTGGGGTGAGTAGGGCCAAGTGGTTGTTTGAAACTCAACCTTTGGAGAAAATCAAAGAAGAGACAGAAGAGGTCATAGTTGAAAAGGAAACAGTAATAGGTACAGATGTCTCTAAAAAGTGTTGGATGTTTGAAACACAGCCATTAGATATTCTGAAAGAAGTTCCTGATGCAGACCATCTAAAGTCTGAAGAGATAATAGGGGGTGATGTACAAACTACTAAGCAACTATTTGAAACACTTCCATTAGAGGCTTTAAAAGATAGCCCTGATGTAGGAAAACTTCAAAAAATTACTGCTTCTGAAGAAGAAAAGGGGGATGTCAGGCACCAAAAATGGATTTTCGAAACCCAACCTCTGGAAGAGATTAGAGACGATAAAAAAGAGTACATACGAACAGTGAAACTTGAAGAAGTTGACAGAGGAGATGTAAGGAATTATACACATATCTTTGAATCAAACAACTTGATTAAATTTGATGCGTCACATAAAATAGAGGTGGAAGGAATCACAAGAGGTGCTGTAGAATTAAATAAATCACTCTTTGAAACAACACCATTATATGCCATTCAAGATCACCTTGGAAAATACCATCAAGTAAAGACAGTCCAGCAAGAAGAAATCCTAAGAGGTGATGTAAGAAGCTGTAGGTGGCTTTTTGAAACAAGGCCCATTGATCAGTTTGATGAAAGTATTCATAAATATCAGATAATTAGAGGAATATCTGCTCAAGAAATACAGACTGGGAATGTAAAATCTGCTAAGTGGCTATTTGAAACCCAACCACTTGATTCGATTAAATATTTTAGCAATACAGAAGAAGTAGAAAGTAAAACTGAACAAGTCACTGATATTGTTAAAGGGGATGTCAAAACCTGCAGATGGCTTTTTGAAACCCAGCCAATGGAATCTCTCTATGAAAAAGTTTCATTAATGACTGGCAGTGAAGAAATTCATAAGGGAGATGTCAAAGCCTGTACCTGGCTCTTTGAAACTCAGCCACTAGATACCATAAAAGATGACTCTGAAGCAACAGTCAAATTGCAAACTGTGAAACAAGAGGAAATCCATGGTGGGGATGTTCGTACAACATGTTTCCTTTTTGAGACGGAAAATTTGGACAGCATACAAGGAGAAGAAGGAAAGGAGATCAAAGCCATGGAAATGGATATCCAAGCTGGGGATGTTTCCAGCATGCGGCATAAATTTGAAAGTCAGTCCTTAGATTCTATAAGTTCCGGTTCAGAGGAGGTTTTGAGAAAGATCAAAACCCTAAAGACTGAAGATATTCAGAAAGGCAATGTTTTAAATTGTAGGTGGCTCTTTGAAAACCAACCAATTGATATGATAAAAGAAAGTCAAGAAGGTAATGAATTAGTTAAGACAGTGACAGACATACAAGGTGGAAATGTAAGAAAGGGGTGCTTTATTTTTGAGACGTTTTCTTTAGATGAGATTAAAGAAGAATCAGACTATATTAGCACCAAGAAAACAATTACTGAAGAAGTAATAAAGGGCGATGTAAAAAGCTATAGAATGCTCTTTGAAACCCAGCCACTTTATGCAATTCAAGATCGAGAAGGGTTTTATCATGAAGTGACTACAGTTAAAAAGGAAGAGGTAATTCACGGAGATGTACGAGGGACAAGGTGGCTTTTTGAAACAAAACCATTAGACTCAATTAATGAATCTGAGACTGTGTATGTGATTAAATCTGTCACACAAGAAGACATTCAGAAGGGAGCTGTTAGTTCTGTTAGATACAGATTTGAAACCCAGCCACTGGATCAGATTGCAAAAGAATCATGTGATATTGTGCCCACTGTGGACTGTATTCAAGGTGGGGATGTAAGGACAAGTAAACAATTCTTTGAGTCTAAAAATTTGGATAAGAATACTTATGTAAGAACAGTAAGTGTCAATGAAATACAGAAGGGCAATGTTAAAACATCCACTTGGCTATTTGAGACCCATACTCTAGATGAACTGAGAGGAGAAGGGTCAGAATATGAAAATATCAGAACAGTCACCCAGGAAGACATGCAGAAAGGTGATGTGAAGCAGGCAGTGTGGCTCTTTGAAAATCAAACTTTGGATTCTATTAAGGAAGCAGATGAAAGCATCACAAAAATCACCAAGGAAGAAATCCCTCCTGCTGATGTCAAGACAACTACCTGGCTCTTTGAAACCACACCCCTTCACAAATTTACTGAAAGTAGGGTAGAAAAGGTGGAAATTATTGGCAAGAGCATTAAAGAAACCTTAGGAGAGCTGTACTCTCAAAAAGTTATCGAGGCTCCTGGAATCATCATTGAAGCTGATGAGGTTGGGGATGTTCGAATGGCAAAATACAAGCTAATGAATCAAGCATCACCTGAGATACAGAAAGAAGAAATTGTTAAGGTTGACCTCAGAAATATAATGGTGAACCTTCTTTCCAAAAGAGACTGTAAGAAAAGAGAGATTTTGGTCAGTGAAGAAGAGAAGGGAAATGTTAATCTGACCAAAACTCAGTTATTAAACAGATCAACAGAATTTCATGCTGAAAAAGAAGAGATAGTGAGTGGTGATGTCCAACAAGCAATAAAAAACCTGTTCTCTGAGGAAAGATCTGTAAAGAAAGGGATTTTGATTCAGGAAGATGAAAGAGGCGATATTAACATGACTATCTATTGTCTTCTTCATGAAAACGCTGGTGACACAATTAAGCGTGAAGAAGTAGTAGGGGGTGATGTAAAACGTACAATTCATAATTTGCTATCTTCCATATCAAACAATAAAATATCTGAAAGGGCTAAAATTGATGCCTCTGAGAGAGGAAACGTTCAGTTTTTTACAACATGCATAGAAACTGGAGCTTTGGATTATCTCAGACAACTTCAGACAGGCTCAAATGAAATACTAACAGGTGGGAAACAAGAAAAAGAGGAAGAAATAATTGGTGGTGATGTAGAAGGCACAAAACTGTTATTAAAGAAAAGGCGATCTCAGGTTGAACGTACTGTTAATGAAACTGACATCATCCCAGGAGATGTGCATAATACAGTTAAGGTTTTTCTGACAGAGCCTCAGAATACATCTTGTAAGTTACCCAAAGAAGAAATTATTAAAGGTGATGTGAAGTCAACCCTAAACTCCCTCAGCCAGGCCATAAGTCAGAAAACAGTGGCTAAAACAGAAGAAGTTATAAAAGGTGACATGCTGACCACCCTCAAGTCACTTAAGGAATCAAGTCAAAAATGGAAGAACTCTAAACAGCCTGATGTCATCCCTGGGGATATTGAGAAAGCTATTGAATGCCTTGAAAAGACTGCACAGACGAGGACGGAAATACTGAAAAAGGAGCTTATCCTAGATGACCTTGAGGCATCACTAAAGAATCTAAAAGAAACACAAAGAGCTTTCAAAGAGGTAAATAAAAGTTCAGTCAAAAATGATGTGCAGACTGAGATGGCAGGATCCAAAGAAGAGCAGGAAGCAGGGGTTCATCAGGTGACTGTCCAGAGGGACAAAAAAAGCATTCTTCAGCCAAGACCAGGACCCTTTGAGCCAGCAGCCAGGTGGCAGGAGGGAACATACATTCTCAATCAAGCTATAGACAAATCTTGTCATAGACATTTAATGGAAGAAAGAACTGAGGTTAATCTTCCAAAAGCCCCCAAAGGCACCGTAAAGATTGTCGTAGATCGCGAACAAAACAATGATGCTCTTGAGAAAAACCTTAGAAAACTATCTAATTCACACCAAGCGGGTATCTGGACTGATAACACAACAGAGCAACATCTTAGGGATGAACACGCAAGCGGACAGTTGACTTCAACCCTGTCAGTTAGGGAACATCGAAAAACCAAGGGATCAGAGATGGCGAGAGAACAGAAGGAGGCTGTCTTTTGGCAATCTACTGATAAAACATTTGGAAAGCAACAGACTGACACTTGCGAACTGAGGAATGACCGCCAGAAGATTGAGGTTTTCCCTGTCAAGAGTGCTAAAAATACCCAAAACACTAAAACATCAACAGATACACAAAGCTCTAGGCCTGGTTTAACCCAGGGTCCAGTCTACAAGATGGTTGGAGAAACACGTGAGGTTTCAGAGGACTTTCAAAAGCAGACTCTGTTAAAGCAAGAAAAGCAATATTCTAATAAAGATATAATGAGAAAGAATGTGACCCCTCAACCAGGGTGGCAGACTTTGCCTGGGAATCAAGACATGTCAAATGTAACAGAAATGAAAGTCTCCCAAAAAAGCCACAATCAACTTAAGGCAACTGACAAAAAGCAGACTGATAGTCATCTGAAGAACCAGGACTTTCTAATGAAGACAAATACCTCCAAAGACTTAAAAATGGCAATGGAAATGTCCTTTAATCCAGTCAAATTTAACCCTGAAAATAATGCAAAGGAAAATGAGTTCCCTCTTCCACCTCCATCTCCACCTCCTCCTCTGCCTTCCAATGCATCATCTGAAATTGAATTTCCTCTTCCTCCTCCACCTCCTTTAACAATGTTGCCTGAAAAAAATGTGTTTCCTCCTTCACTGTCCACTGAGAAGATACAGGCTGAATTTGAAAATTTTCCAGGCCTTCCTCTTCCTCCACCACCAGAAGATGAGAAATTTGAAAGAGAATGTCTATCCATGTTTCCACCACCACCCCCTCCTCCTCCAGCTCCAGCTCTAAAACCAGCACATCTCCTTTCTTCTTCTGTTCAAGAAAAGCATAATGGAACATTTATACACCACTCCCAAGAGGAAGCCTCAAGCTCTCAGGCTAAAGTCGTAACAGGAAAATCTGGAGGACGTTTGCCACCTCCCACACTCCCCAAACCCAAGTTTCCCAAGAAGGTAGAAGATATAAAGAATCATAGTTCCCCAAAAGTTGATTTGGAAAATTCTCTGCCAGATACAGAATGTAAAATGACTCCCTCAAAGGATCAGAAAAGAGTAATAATGGCAACTAGCAGTGAACACATAGAGACAAAGCAGAACGTATCTAGCAAAAGTCTTGATAAAAGAAAACAACTATCTATGGACTCTACAAGGTCTTTCTCACAGGCAGTTCCAGAAAGTTCACCACCCAAGAAAAAACCTATAGCACCTCTCATAAAATCTCATTCATTTCCAGCAGGCTCAGGACAGCAAAGCCCAAAACCTTATATGAGAAAATTTAAAACACCTTTAATGATTGCTGAAGAAAAATATAGACAACAAAGAGAAGAGCTTGAAAAACAGAGACAGGGGAGTTCGGGCTACAACATACTTAGAACAGAAAGCCAAAATCAAAACGTATCAGAGTTGAAAAAGGAAATGCTGTTACAAAAACCAAAGGAGGAGGTCCCCCTAACTGGAATGGATTCAGAGGTCATTGTGGCCCAAACCAACACAGTCTCTCAAAGTCTTTCTCAAGAACTAGGGGTCTGTACTGATAACCAGCTTTCCACAACACCAGCAGTGACATTGTCTGTCAAGGGGTTCCAACATGTTCCAGCAACCTTGGAAGGCAAAGATACCATGAAAAAGGAAGTTTTGCAGAGCTCAAAGGATATGATCCAATCTAAATCAGCTTGTGAAATTAAACAGAGTAAGCAAGAATGTAGGACACGGCAAACACAACAGAAGCATCTGGAGCAGTTGCACTTGCCCGAAAGCAAACCAGTTTCCCCCAGTTTCAAAGTTAAAACCATCAAGGTTCCAATTCTAGGTCATAAGTTAAATGAAACAAACCACAGCTATGAAAGTCATAAAAAGCAATCTGAAGTTGATATTCAAACCATTACCAACCAACAGTACCAGGAAACTGAGAGAACAGAAGCAAGGATTGAAGGCAGTAGCAATAAGCAATCAGTGACTGAAAAATATTTTCAATTACCTGCAAAGGAGAAGAGAGTAACAATACAATTGCCTACAGAAACCACAGGGAAAAGCCACGAAAGCAAGCTCAATATAGCTCATGAGAAGCAAAGAGAATTTAGAGACTCTGAGAGTGGGAAGCTTTTAAGAAGTGAAGAAACAATTCAGGGACCACCAATGATTGGTCCAAAGAAAGAAAGTCTAATAGTTGAGACAAAACAAGAATATTTGAATAAATCAGCTCAGAAGGTAGTCGAACAAAAGGTTGCTGAGGCACATCTTGATTCTCAGACTCAGAATTTTCAGCAAACACATACACAGTCTTTTGAAAGTCAAGTTGAACATAAAAAATTGCCCCAGCCAAACAATAATCTGCAGGAAGAAAAATATCTTGGCATCAAGGGCATACAACAGAAACAAGTCTTTTCTAATACTAAAGAGTCAAAGCAAGAGATTACACAGAACAAATCTTTATTTTCCTCTGTGAAAGAATCCCAGCAGGATGATGGAAAACGTGCTGTAAATGTATTGGAATTCTTGAGAAAACGTGAAGAACTACAACAGATTCTGTCTAGGGTAAGAGAGTTTGAAGCAGAGCCAGATAAAAATGGCCTTAAGACATTTCAGATGCTGTTAAATATTATTCCAGTATGGCTATTAAGTGAAGAAAAAAGAGAATATGGAGTTCACATTGCTATGGAGAATAACATAGAAAAAATCAAAGAAGAAATAACACTCATTAAGACTCAGGCAGAGGATATGCTTGTGTCCTGTGAAAATACAATTCAAACGGCCATGATATCGTCTAAAGCAGGAAAGCAGAGAAATAAAGCTACCAGTCTTAATGAAACATTACCTAAAGTGTCCAATGCTAATGTCAGTTACAATAAAAATACCCAGCAGAAAGAAAATACAATTGTGGAAAAAGCAGAGCACCACCAAGTAGCAACGCATCAAGAAACTACTGCTCATCAAGTGAAAACCCATCAGGAAATTAAACTAGATGATGCCAAGGTTCCTTCTCCGTCTTTAAAAACACGCCCACCGTCACCAACTTTCATAACAATCGAGTCTACCGCCCGGCGAACAGAAACCTCTCCTAAGGATGAGCTTTCCCAGTCCCCTAAAAAGGACAGTTCTGCTGAACCATCACCAAGACCATCGCAACCAACTAGAATCCTCAGAGCAAATACCTCCCCTTCGCCACCCAAGAGTCGCTCTGAACAACTTGTGAAGCTCAAAGACACCACTGCGAAGTTATCCAGAGGGATCATCCCATGTTCGTCGATAACCCCGGTTCCCATCGTGGAGAAGAGGTCTGAGATCGTCAAGTCTCCTGCAACACTTCGCCGTCAAATTAAGATAGAGGCTCGTGGTAGGGACTCTCCACCTACAATCACAATACCTATAACTGTAAATCATGCTGATAGTGGTTCTTTCAAAGAATCCATGGAAGCTCAAGAGGAAGTAAGGATAGAGGCTCGTGGTAGGGACTCTCCACCTACAATCACAATACCTATAACTGTAAATCATGCGGATAGTGGTTCTTTCAAAGAATCCATGGAAGCTCAAGAGGAAGTAAGGAAAGTAGAGAAAAGGTCGACTTACGTTCACAAAGATGGAGTAAATTCCGCTAAAGACGTAGTGCCAGATACTGAGAGTTTTGACGCAGTGGAAATCATCCGCAAAGTCGAAGGACCTTGCCTGTCAGAGCACACGCAGAGATACGAAGCCGCGAACAGGACTGTTGAAACGGCGGAAAATTTCATGAGTGACCATGAAAATGAAATAAACAGGTGGTTCAGGGGATTTGAGGATGGCCTAAGTTTTGACACACAGTCAAATAGAAGAGTTTATGTAAATGGAGAAGCAAATCGTAATATAAAACAAGAAAGCCGTTCATTTTGTAAGGAGGAATTTGGATTAACATCTAAAGAAAGTACTAGCTTTACGGGTTTTTCTCACCGTCGTCCTGGAGAGCTGCAGGAAATGATGCCCGTTAAGCTGCCCAGCATACGCTCTGAAACAAGGTCTCGCAGTGAACGCTTCTCAGGGGTGGATGCATTTGAGAGTCAGGTTGTTGGGTCGAAGACGACAATCTCTTCCTCACATGGCTCGGAAGCTGGCAGATCTCGCTTTGACTTCAAGCACGCCCCACCTACCTATGAGGATGTCATCGCCGGCCACATTTTAGATGTTTCTGATTCACCTAAAGAACTCAGGAGGAATTTTCAACAGACGTGGCAGGAGAGTGAAAGAGTTTTTGAAAACCTGGGATATGCAACCTCAGATGCTTCTGCAACTGAGATGGAAACCACCTTCCAAGAGGAATCTGCATTTATACGGGGTAAATGACCTTGCAAAGAGTGAAGTAAGATTAACCCTTTAAAGGCACAGAACTAAGACGACTTGCAATTAAAAGAGTACATGGAAAGAAATAAACAACATAACATAAAACTAACAGCTTTCCCTGGTTGTTGCTATCCTTCCCTTTACCATGCTTGCTTTTACTACTTTCTCTTTACAAAAGCATTTAATATGATTCACCAGCCCTGTGTGAGACTAACAAACACTACTATATAGGTTATTGAGACCTGTGTTTGTCAAGGTAAATAAGGCTTTGGATAAAGCAGTAGGTATAATAATAATTGTTATTGTGATAGCATTAATTATTTATATGGAATTATATATGTATTAATTATTGTATACCATTAGTACATTATGAGTGTTTCTTATTAAAATATTATTTTATACACTTGTTAAAGGCAAAATGAGATAATATTTCTTGACCTATAATTGATAGATTTTTAACTGCCAGACTTAAGTGGTATTTGAGTTTGCATTCAATACAACCTGGTAATAATCCAAAAAACAATTAACACTCGGCATATGTGCTTTAAGGATATTCATTGATTGGGATCTCTGACAAAAGTGTAGGTACGAAATTAGACCTTTTGTATATGTAATTGTTGTTGCTGAGTTGGGTGAAATTGGCTCTCTAATGCCACTGCTATTTTCCCTCTATAATTGATTTTCTTTTGCCTTTTTTAAAGCCCAAAGTATAGCTCAGTTGGCCTCATTCACAGATAAACATGAACAATAATTTTAAAATATAATCATATTTGGAAGAAGAGAGATTTAAAACACATGAACTTAGTACAGATTTTTTAACATCAGAGAACAGCTCATTTCTTTATATTTTCCTCCTTTGTACAATTAATGAGGCTTCACAATAAAAAGATTTAACATAATTAATGTAGTCCATTATTATGGATAGATTGAAAGAAATAGCAAGCCTAAAAATAAAAACTTCTGAAACTAATAATTCTGCCCTTATCATATTTGCAACATATGTGTCTACTTTATCAGGTTAATATGATTTCTTAATGTACTGGCTTCTGGCATAATTAAGCAAAGCCGTCTAATTTCAAATTTCAATTTTAGTTTCTGTTAACTAAAGACATAAAAAATGCCAGGAAACTGGTGCTAAATATAGAAGTGTGTCTCCTATTAGAACAAAATAAACAAAGATTTCTTAGTAGCCCAAATTGAGCATCAAAACATTAAAGTGTGTGTATATAATATTTATTTATATAAAGAACAGTGCACATATATAAAACTACTACAAAAGCTTATTCTTACAGAATAGTTGTGAGAATCAAAACAATACTCTGGCAAAAGTTGTGTCGGTTTTGAACCACTATGCAAACACTGCTAATATAACTATGCAAACACTTGGTAATTTAACTACGATTACTCATAGGAACTGGCATTCGCATGTGACTTTGGTAGAGGTAAGGAAATCATAAGAGGCAGATACAAGAATCCCCAAAGCCCTGAAATCTTAAGCTATTTAGACTGAGGACAAATGGCCCTGAATAGTTCAGCGTATTTAGGAGTCTCCTCTTATTGTTAAGAATTGGTGTCACAGAGTCAACAGTAAGTTATCAAGAAAATACCTAAACAAATAAAATATCAGCTGAAAAAATATATGTATATATTTTAGAAAAATCTCTACAGAATACTTTAAAGAATAAAACTTTAGACCAAGTTAGGTATAAACTTTTATATATATGGAAAGTTCAGTCATTTAGAATGATAAGTGGTCTCAGGAGGTCTCCTCATGGCCGATTTTCCTATATATTCTTTTCAGTGTATTAAAGCTAATGAACACATTTTACTCATGTATATTTCCAAAAATAATAAAAATTAACTTGTACCATGTATAAATAGTAGAGAAACCAGAATAAGGTTGATTGTACCAGAACCTTAAGCCTAATGGCAGATGCCCCACATCCAGAGAAGGAACATCGAGACCAGCTGTGTTAGAGCTTTCTACACTAACTGCATGGCCAGTTAATATGCTGTTACTGTTTGTTTTGTTTTTACAATGTGACTGAAAACAGTATTACATAAGCTCTTATACATTTTTACTTTTAGAAACTGCAACTCCAAGACCAGGAAGTATGTGTACTTTGTCAAAAGACGGTGTATCCAATGGAGCGCCTAGTAGCAGACAGGCAGAGTTTTCATAAATCCTGTTTCCGCTGCCACCACTGCAACAGTAAACTGAGGTAAAACTGTTTTGTGGCCTGGGGCACAAATATTCAAAGAGCTTGCAGTATACTTATAACATCGTGTCCCTACAAAGACGTCAGTTTTTCCAAATCCTGTTGCCATCAGTTAAAACAACAAATGGAAATGTGGTCATTTTCTATGTTGCTCAGGATGGCTGTTACCTTTTTTCCTTTTGATGTTTTGCTTTCTTAAAATTCAGAAGGGTCCCTTTAGTCCAAGCATGAAGATCACATAGATAAGAGAAATAACTCTCACCACCACCAACCTCTCCCAATGCCATGCTCCATTGCGTGAGCAGAATGATCTTTCTAAAAATGCAAATCTGGGATCACTTCCTAGTTTTCAACATATAATGGCTTCTTCTAGTCCCCAAATTAACATATAAATATGAATTAGAAAGCAATTCAGTATCTCGTCCCTTCTCATCTCCCAACACCCCTCCTTCCTGTTGTATGTTGCTTTTCATGAAGACTGAATTTCAGTTCCTCAAAGTCATTTTTCTCTCTCACATCTAGCTGATTCCAAATGTTGTTGCTGCTCCTTGGAGGAGTTTTCCCATGCCTCACCCCCAGATCATTCCTCAGACCTCAACTGAGACTTTATGTCTTTGAAGTGACCTGCTTTTACCCCTGTATATGGATCGCAGCATCTCCTGTGCTCAATCCATTCTAACACAGTCTAGTGTAATTGTTCCTGGCTGTAGGAAATGTGTTAATGTTTGTTTTGTCAATACCAAGTAAACCCAAACATATAATAAGGACTCAAAAATATTTATTCAATGACTGTTATTTTTTAAAAGCACTATATAAAACCCAGGCTTCCCTGCTGGCTCAGATGGTAAAGAATCTGTCTGCAATGCGGGAGACCTGGGTTCGATCCCTGGGTCAGGATGATCTCCTGGAGGAGGGCATGGCAACCCACTCCACTATTCTTGCCTGGGGAATCCCCATGGAGTAGGGTAACCTAGTAGGCTACCCCTAGTTCTTGGGATCAGAAAGAGTCAGACACAACTGAGCAATTAAACACAGTACAGTACATATAAAACCCACAGATACAGAAAACCAAGAAAAGCAAATATGTGGCTCACTGAATTATAAAGTGAACGCTTCATAAATACAACCTTGCTAGCCATTCCTTTGCCCTATGCAAACATAGCCAGTCTCTTGCCTGTGAGTAAATATCATCCTTTGTAGTAATTGTCTCCTTGCATTTTACAGTTTTATTTACCCAAATGTGCTTTCTTAAATTCCGTACTCTGGTTTTATCCTTTTTTAAAAACACTCTTTCAAGTCTTTTTTTAAAAAACAATCTATAAGCTCTCCATCCATTCCTTTCATTCTTTATTGTTCACTTGTGAAAGACCCAGGACATTTGCCCTGTGGAGTTTTACACAGTCTGGAACTGCTGACTGCACACTCATACTGCAGTTCATATGCTCTGTTATCCTCTGTATTTTCAAAAGCTGTCAGCTGAATCCAGGTTCTGGATTAATTCTAGTTTAAAACAAGATTTGATTCCTTTTGGAAGAACATTGGGAGTATTGACAAGAATGTACTTAACATATTATGTCAGCTTTTCTCTCCTTTTGTGACATAGCAGATGTTGAAGCTTGTAATACCTGTATCCATTCAATGATGTCTGCAAAATGCCGATACTCAAATTTTGTTCTTTATTTTTTATTATTAGAATACTTTCACAGAAGCTGCTTCCCTGTATTTGGTATTTGCTTACACGGTGATACAGTTAATTTTTAAAAAGGCAGAAGTCCATAATTCTTTTCCTTTATCAGTTTTGTCAATGTTTCAATTATTTATTTAACAATTTAATATAATAGTTTCTTATCTCCTAGAGATAAGAAAGGTATTTTAATGTCTTTATAAACTCACAGATTTACACATTTACACAAACAATTATCATCATTACTGAAACTCCAGTTATTCTATACCTGGCCCGTGGAAGCTACTTCAAGTTGTCTCCTGAGTCCTTTTGACAGAACCCAAGTTGTTTGTGATAACTTCCTCTTTATCTGATAGGACTAGATATCCCATGCTCATCTTATACATTTACTGGCCCAGATGCAGAATCAGTCATTTCTCTGAGCCTTAGTTTCTTCTAGTGAGAAATGTAAAATATTTCAAGACTATAATTTTGACGCCCTTTCTACTGAGTTGACCACTATTTCTAAGCTTTTCAGTGTTAAGATCTAGTAAATATTTACATATACAGAAAAAAATAGGAATTCATAATGATGTTTTCAAACTGAATTCAGAATTTCATGGCTTTTGCTTAGCCTCTTCTCTGTGACAGCTGTATCTTCTTCTACTTCAGGGCTTCTGGTTCTCAAAGATAAAGCAGATAATAGAGTCAGACTATCCCATATTCATTTGAACAACAGTTTTAGAAAAACAAAACCATCAGCACCACTAATTTGATTATCAAAGCATAAAAAAATATATTTGCTCCACTGATCACTCACACCCCATTTTTTAAAATAGTTGTACTGGGTCTTTGGTGTCATCGTATGTAGCTGTTACATGTTATAGTACCTCCCTGTGTGCCCTCCTTTCATCTCAGTTTATATATAACAATGTATTTAATCTAACCCACAATCCTTATGTTGACATTTCTTTAGTCCTTATGGTTGCTCAAGCTTATTTTCAAGTAGATTCCTTAGAAAAGGCTCATGCGAAGTTTATTCCTTTAGTTCTTACATACAAATAACAATTTGTGATCTTTCAGTATGTAATTTCATTCTTTTTTATATTGGGAAATGCTCCTTAAATGATAGCTTTTTAGTATTTAACTTGTTTCATAATTTTATTTTCTTATTCAGGAACTCCTACTATATATTTTTCATTTATGATTATACATTTTTTATCTTTTAATTTTCCTATTTTTCTTTAGTGAAAGTGTTAGTTGCTCAGTCGTGTCTAGCGCTGTGACCCCATGAGCTGTAGCCCACCAGGCTCCTCTGCCCATGGAATTCTCCAGGCAAGAATACTTGGAGTGGGTTGCCATTCCCTTCTCCAGGGGATCTTCCCAACCCAAGGGCTGAAACCAGGTCTCCCACATTGAAGGCAGATTATTTGTCATCTGAGCCACCAGGAAAACTATATTTTTCTTAAGTTGTTTCCTATTGATTTGCTCTTGTTTTTCTTTTAGTTTGGTTTTTATTGCTGACATGTTTGACTTTTCCTTTTATTTCTGCTTTCTTCTTGATACCGGACACCTTCTTTATTACTTTTTCTAATTACAATTCATGCTGTTCTTTTGGGTCTTTTATCATTTTCTTAATGTCTTTTAGCTTATTTTGAAATAGTAGGTTAAAAGTTTGATGTTTCAAGAGCATGTTTTTCTACCATGTTTTCATTGCCTACATAATGCTCCTTATTCTTTCACTTCTTATAATAACTTTATATACTGTTTGGCCTTGATACTTTGCTGTTGCTTATTTTTATATGAAGCTAATCTACGCAAATCTTGGAAGGAAGCAAAATTCAGGATGATTTTCCCAACTTCACAACCTTTTCTAATTTTCTTATACTCTTCAAAAAACAATGGTGGCTTGATTCCTGGAATTTCCTGTCTTGAATTCTCTCCCTCATGTTGACTGGGACCTTTTGATTTCTGTCATCATTGTTCACCTCACTTTTGATTCCACTCCCATGTTTGCTTTTCGCAGTGTAGGATCTAAAGGATCCCAGTGGGTCAGTTTTGAGTTTAATTTCTCCAGCCTCTTCAGACTTTCCTGCCACTGGGCTTTTGCACTCTCACTGGCTACTGAAATGCGAAAACCTCTCCCAATTTGAGCTGCTGTTCTCCGATTGGCATGTGATACTTTCCAGGAAATAGTGATTGACTATTTTGTAGTCTCACACCTTCAGGTCCATCAGACACCTTCCTTTCTCCCTCTGTTGTCATCCATACGCATGCGACTATTACGCTAGTCTTGTAGCTGATGTTGGATTGTCCTTACCTCCTTGTATTTTGAGGTTGATGACGATACCTTGTCACTTAGTTTTGTTGTAATTTTATCCTTGGGTTTTTAGTTTTTCTCTCCATTTTTATGTAGCGATTCAGAAATATTAAAAAACGATGCTGCTGCCTTTGACTAAATGTGATGTTAGTTTTAACAGGCATTTCTATTTGTTAATATTTCCAAAGAGACAAGATAAAAAATTGCATGGACAAGCTTTCCAATTCATTCATTCAAAATCCAGTTAACTAGGAAGTTCAAATAGTTAATTTTTGTATGCTATTCAGGATTTGTTGAAAACTGCAACCCCTCACAATTCTCCGAGTTAGCAAAGATTTAGTCCTACCATTTTACATCATCCTTAACTACATATGCATTACACTATAGCACCTTTTGTACCAGTACCTGACATACAGCATGAAATTCTGACTACTGCGAGCAAGTATTATAGAGGGCATTAGTGGTGAATATTATCTAACAGGAGTGTTCAATTAATAGGCATGTTCCTATTGCCAGTAAGTTAATTGTACTCAATCTCTGATTCATTGCTTGAAATAATCAATTCCCTAACTCTATGAATTTGCAGTGTATATATAAAATGTTAAAAAATGTTTTTTCTTTTTGACAGTTTGGGAAATTATGCCTCACTTCATGGACAAATATATTGTAAACCTCACTTTAAACAACTTTTCAAATCAAAAGGAAATTATGATGAAGGTTTTGGACACAAACAACATAAAGATCAATGGAACTGCAAAAATCAAAGCAGCTCAGTTGACTTTACTCCTAATGAAGAACCAAATATGTATAAAAACAATGTGGAAAATACCCCCATGCTTGGAGAACTTAATAAACATTTAGATGCTGGTAACAGTGAAGGGCAAAGGGATGATTTGAAAAAATGTAGAAAGAGGGGAAAATTAAAAATCATTTGGCCTCCTTCCAGGGAGATACCTAAGAAAACCTTCCCCCTTGAGGAAGAGTTCAAAATAAGTAAACCTAAATGGCCACCGGAAATGACATCCCCTACATCTGCTGAATTTAAAAGTGGATCACTGATAGAACACATGAAAACTGTGGAAAATAAAGGACAAGAACGAGATAACATTTCTTTCCTTCAGCCATGCCTGCAATCCATCCACATGTGTCAGAAAGAAAATATTACAGGAATCAAAGAAATGGAAACATATGAAGCAAGAAAAGAGAAGAAGGAAGGAAATAAGGATGTACAAGATAAGGTGAATGAGGCCGAAGATACAAAGAATAAGGGGAAAAGTGAAATGGATCTTAATGACAACAATAATGCGGTTGTGCAGAGTGCTGAGAAAGAGAAAAATGAAAAAGCTAATGAAGCTGATGGTGCAGAAGTTTTACAGGTTGCTAACACTGATGATGAGGTGGTACCAGAAAATCGTAAAGAGAATTTGAATAAGAATAATAATAACAATTATGTAGCAGCGTCATATCTGAATAATTGCAGGCAGAAGACATCTATTTTAGAATTTCCTAATCTATTGCCACAGTCAACTGAAGCATTCTACACTGCAAATGAATATCAAATTGAAAACTTAGAAAATGCTTCTAAACTCTCGGAGTTACTTGGTATATTTGAATCTGAAAAGACTTACTCAGGAAATGTGCTGGCTATGACTCTCGGTACGCAGACTGACAGAGCTACTGCTGGCAGGCCTGTCCAGTCTGTCCCCAGGTCAGGCCTCAATGATGGGAAAAGTTCAATGCCCTCTTCCGAGACAAATATTTTCAACATCAAAGGAAACCACTCAAATAATAAAAACCTACATTTCTTCTTTTCGAACACTGTGAAAATTGCTGCTTTTTCCAAAAGGAATGAGAACATTTTTAAGCATAATTTAATAGATTCTGTAGATCATATTAAAAATATGCCATGTTCGTATTTAAGAGAACTGGGGAAGGACATCAAACACTGGCATGGGCAAACAATAGGAGCAGCACACGTCAAAGGAGACACAGATTTTGATGCTCCAAGCTGTGAATTTACAGGCAAGCCTCCATTTCCCAGAGTGGAAGTCCAGTCTGAACAACTCACAGTAGAAGAGCAAATTAAAAGGAATAGACACTACAGTGACACTGAGTAGAATGTCCCTGGCCACTTGCAGTCACACTCAGGCACTGAGAAATATCAGTGTTCTGAAAGAAGACTTTGGGGGTTTTGATAACCTTTTGTCGAATTTGTAAACATTCAGAAATCTCATGTCTATCACAATGGGTATAATATATCCATTGGATCCACATGGATATAATAATTCCTTGTATTACACTAGATGATGTTTTTCATAATTGGTTTGAATCTACTTTTAGTCTGAATGGAATCAAGAGACGAAACATTCTTGAATGTTTTCTTATCAAATGGTACTTAAGTGTATTGCTCTGTTTTTTCAACATGCCAGATAACATCATGGTGACATTCTGTACTCTGATATTTATCACCAATTCTTACACTTCCTCTATAATTTCTGCTGAAATAAAATTGAATCACCTGGGGTGCAAACCAAAACATTTGTGTCTCTTTTCTCCATGTATATTTTCATTCAGCATGTATGTTTTCATGATTTAGGAAATATCTGTCTTGCGGCAAGCATTTAATACACAAACACACACTCCTGGAAAAATTAAATACTAAGCCAGAGCCACAGTATTATTAGAAAATATAAAATATTATTTCTCTTTTTTGCTCTTTTTATAAAGATACAAGAACTATTATGGTTGTTTATTTACCTTTGTTAAACTATCATGGAACATGCCTATAAACATTTAATGAAAACGTATCACTTTTCATCAAAATAATGTGAAGTTCATAATCAGAAATCAACTGAATGTGAAAGGTTTTAGAAGTTACTTTAAAAAATTATGGCACACATTTTTAATGCTTACTATATATGCAATTGGTGAACATATAAATGATATCACTATATTTTGTCAGATATTTTTCTTACCCTATTTAATGGATATTAATTTTTGTTACAAAACACTGTCTTTTGAAAATTTCACTTCCGAATTTTCCTTTCCTCAAATACATGTGATAATTCTGAGAAGAAAAATAAGGTAAATATAAATGAGCCACTGCATGTGACTTCAGTTCAGTTCAGTTGCTCAGTCGTGTCCGACTCTTTGAGACCCCATGGACTGCAGCACGCCAGGCTTCCCTGTCCATCACTAACTCCAGGAGCTTACTCAGACTCATATCCATCGAGTGTGACACCATCCAACCATCTCATCCTCTGTCATCCCCTTCCCCTCCTGCCTTCAGTCTTTCCCAGCCATCGGGGTCTTTTCCACCAAGTCAATTCTTCATATCAGGTGGCCAAAGTATTGGAGTTTCAGCTTCAGCATCAGTCCTTCCAATGAATATTCAGGACTGATTTCCTTTAGGATGGACTGGTTGGATCTCCTTGCAGTCCAAGGGACTCTCAAGAATCTTCTCCAATACCACAGTTCAAAAGCATCAATTCTTTGACACTTAGCTTTCTTTATAGTCCAACTCTCACATCCATACACGACTGCTGGAAAAACCATAGCTTTGATAAGACAGACCTCTGTTGGCAAAGGTCCTTTGTCGTCAAGAATATGAAAAGGCATGTTGACGTAAAATGTACATATATGAAATAGGCCTTATCCTGTATTTTTCTACATGAGCACAAACCATTGCCTTCCTATCAAGTATGAAACCAAAATGTAATGTTGAAAACTCATTCTTTTTAGAAATTATAACAATTCTCTCTTAGTATGTTCTCAACAGGTTCCTAAGACATTATTTATTCACCTGGGTTGCCATATAAAGTACCACATACTAGTTGGCTTAGACAACAGAAATTTACTTTCTCACAGTTCTGAAGGCTGGATGTGCAAGATCAAGGTGTCTGCAGGATTGGTTTCTCCTAAGGCCTCTCTCCTTGACTTGCAGACAGCTGCCCTCTCAGTGCATCCTCACATGGCCTCTTCTCTATGCAGGTGTACTGCTGATGTCTCTTCCTCTTCCTGTAAAGATATTAGGCCTATTGGATTAGGGCCCCACTCCAGTAACTTCATTTAACCTTAATTACCTCTAATACAAACCCTACCTCCATATATAGTCACATTGGGAATACGGCTTCAACATATACATTTTGTGGGAATATATTTACCCAGTTTAATGGAGTACTGTGGAAATCTGCAAAGAAAACAGATAACTGTGGTATTACAATAGCAAAATTATTGTTTAAATTGAATTATTCCACTTTTTATCTACTCTTGGAATGTTTATTATTTATTTATTGGCTTCCTGTTGGCTCTGGTAAAAATCTGCCTGGCAATACAGGAGACACAGGAGATGCAAGTTTAATCCCTAAATTGAGATGATCCACTAGAGATGGAATGACAACCCACTCCAGTATTCTTGCCAAAGAGATCCCATGGACAGAGGAACCTGGTGAGCTACAGTCCATGGGGTCATAAAAAGTTGGACATGACTGAGCCACTGAGTATGCACACATTATTCATTTGGCTGCACTGGGTCTTAGTGGTGGCACGTGGGATCTTCCATCTTTGTTGCATCATGCAGCATCTTTAGTTGTGGCATCTGGGATTCTAGTTGTTGCACATATAACCTTTAATTACGTCTTGTGAGATAATATATGCTAAGATTACACAAAAGTTTCCATAGAGAAAAAATAATTTATAAATGATGATAGCAATATCTTGAGATTTAGTTTCTTAATGTCAGTTGCACTTTTACAAAAGTGGTTTGCTTTATAAAATTTCTACCTTAGGATTCTTCTCATTTAATTTTGGTATCCCAGTCCACATAACTGTCAGTTATGTTAAAACTTGGGATTAAAATTAGCTAATGTAGATATCAGGGAAGACAATAGAAAAATATGAATTGTTCTTTTGTTTAACCTTCATTCAACAACAACATATTGTTTTAAAACCTTCTTTATCAGAAATAATTATGACTGCCTCACCTTCCTTGGGTAACATGTAAGATTTTTTAAAAATTCAGATATATTTGGGGAGAGAACAAGATGGCAGAGGAGTAGGTGGACGTGGAGTACATCTCTCTCCATGGATAAATCAGGAAGACACCTTCAGACACAGAAGTGCATGCCAAACACCAGCTGGGAGTGGACAGGAGTACCTGATCAGTGGAAAAGAATATATAGAACCACCCAAAACTCAGTAGGAGAAAGGAACTAAGGGGGAAAATAAGAGCGTTAGTAGGACTGGACCTGCCCTCGACCAGTGGAGGAACTGAAACAGAGATCCAATCCCCACATTGGGGCAACTGTCTGAATCAGAGGAGAAACATTTAAGGCCAAGAGTGAAACAGCTGATCTGTGGCAGCCTAAATGAAATGAGAATCTGACAGTCCTTGCCACAGCCATACATACCCCAGACAGGGACACAGGTCCGCTGGAAGGCACAGCAGCTGGGAGCTGGAGTTTAGGGATTGTGGAGCAATCCCAGTGCGAGTGCTGCTGTTGACTGCTGAGAGACAGATCAGTGGGATGTGAGGGAGGAGATTGTGGTGGGAAATACCTGTGGAGGAAAGTCTGGCAGCCATAGAAGCAAAGTGATACTGCTGAGTCATGCACAGGGGGAGAGGCCACCACCATAGCCTCTCTCTCCCCACACGCCAGCATCGGCAGCTGAACAATGGAGAGGCTGGCCCATCAAACGTCTGACGCACTGATCTACAGAGTAGGACCCCAGCCGGGGCGGGGGGGGGGGGGGGGGGGGGGGGGCCTCTATGTGCCTGACATGCAGAACAATAGAGAAGGACCCCAGGCAAAGGAGCCCTTTAAGTTCCAGGAGGGGCAGAGCTACGGAGAAAGACTGGCCAAAGGGGCCTTCTGATTGCCAGCTACAAGAGGCTGGAAAACAGACTCTGATAGAGCCATAACTCCTGTGGCTGGGGCAGTCTGTGTCCCTGCACACTTGGCACTGCCAGGGTCCCCACAAGCCAAGAAGCTGCTCCACCTTCACGTTTAACTCTCATTGGGGCAGAGCTACCACAGACAAAAAAGGTGTTGCATCTATGTGGACAGGATCACGTTGGTCGTGTCCAACTCTTTGTGACCCTGTAGACTGTGACCTGCCAGGCATCTCTGTCAGGGAGGGGGTTCTCCAGAACACTGGAGTGTATTGGCCAATACTGGTTCCCATACCCTTCTAGAGCACTATATTTCCTGCTTCCCTAGCCGCAAACTCCCCTGAGTACTTGATGCTTCCAGAACCCCTGTGGCCCAAGCAGCTGCACCACCTCCACCCCTGGCCCTCTCAGGGGCAAACCCAAGCCCTCCAGGGCAGCCTCAGGAGCAAACCCCAGTGGACGAACCACATGCAGAGGTGGAAACAAAACCACGGTTGAAACCCAGGGGCAGTGTGGCTAAGGAAGAAGACCCAAAACCTTCCCACCAGCTGTACAAGCTGCAGACTAAATCCACACGATCAACTGGGCAGACTCTGTGTCTATGGAATATGTAAAAGGACACTGAGAGCTCCCACAAAAGAAAACACACTAGTTCTGATAGCTGTGGACACTGGAGGCAAGAACGCAGAGGAGTAGGACCAGATTAGAGTCTGAGCTGCCCCCACAACAGGTCCAGAGATGAGCACAGTGTTGGAGGGTATCCTAGGGAGGTGAGGTGGACTGTGACTCTCACCAAGATAAAGGACTCTGAAGCAGCAACTCAAGAAAAACTCTTTTTCTTATGTTGGCTTGTTCTGTAGATTCTTATGGATTTTTTCACCCCCCCCCCACCATTGTAGTAGTTGATTTTATTGGCACTATGAAATCTAATTAAGCTTTTGAACTTTTTTTCCCCTCAGTCACATTTGTTATTGTTGTTATAAACCTCTGCCTCTACATTGAACATCTGCAGTTCTGTAGAGTTTTTCTTTTTTTTTTTTAATTGTTCTTTTCTCTTTTTCTAATTTTGATTTTTAATTTTTTAACCTATTATTATTTTCTCTACATTTATTCATTTGTTTGCTTTTCCTACTGTTATTTTCCCCTTGCAGTTAATCTTTAATGTATATAAATCTTCTTCATCTACCTCTATTTAACTTTGCATATCTATTCTTTCTTTTCTTTCCTCTCAACATATTTGTTAGTTTTATTTTCATTGCTTTATTCCCCAATTGGCACCTTGCTTTAGTTTTGTTTTCCAGTTTGTGCTTTAGTTAGTTTTGTTCTGATAGATATAATTTTTGGTCTCCTTTGTTTGCCAGGTCAATCTATTGTATTATTTCTGTTGGACTGTTTTGATTTTGCTTATGGGTGTATAGGTATATGTGTATGTTCAGTCACACTTTTTACTGTTGTTATAAACTTCTGCCTCTACATTGGGCTTTGGCAGTTCTGTGAAGTTTTCCTTTTTTTCCCCTTTTTTCTGTTTTTTTTTTTTTTTCTTCTTTTCTCTTTTTTATAATTTTAATTTTTTAAAACCTATTATATTTTTTCTACATTTATTCCTTTGCTTCCCTTTCCTACTGTTCTTTTCCCCTTGTAGTTAAACTTTAATGTATATAAATCTTCTTCATCTACCTTTATTTAACTTTGCATATCATTCTTTCCTTCTTTTCTTTCTTTATTTTCCTCTCAACATATTTGTTGGGTTTGTTTTCACTGCTTTATTCCCCACTTGGCACCTTGCATTAGCTTTGTTTTCTAGTTTGTGCTTTAGTTAGTTTTGCTCTTAACTGGTAAATATAATTTCTGATTTCCTCTATTCACCAGGCCAATCTACTGTACTTTATTTTTGTTGGACTGTTTTGACTTTGCTCATGGATGTATATGTATATGTGTATATTCCATTATTTTAATTATTATTTGCTGATTTTGTAACTGCAATTTGTCTGGAGTTCATCATTGGTTTCTCACTTTTGGATATTTGTTTTAATCTCACTTAATGCCATAAAAAAAACTACTTGTGGAATCTTTGTTCCTGACCAGAGATCAAGCCCTGAGCCTTTGGAGTGGAAGCACTGACTCCAAGGCCCTAGACTACCAGAGAACTAATCCTAGGGAGTATCAAATATTGAGAACACAAACAAAGGAACCCATTTTAATACAAGACTCAGCATCATCCAACGACCAGTAGTACTCTATGCAGGACCCCTCATCTAAACAACAAACCAAAAATACAAACCTAATCATCAGTAAACAGGAATACCACCTCACTCAGTCTTTCCATCAGAGGAAAAACAGACAAACAAACAAAAACTCAGCACAAATCTCACCCTATACAAAGCTTACACAAGCCACTGAGCCAAACTTAGGAGGGCAGAAACCAAAAGGAAGAAAGAATTCAACCTTGAAGCCTGGGAAAAGGAGACCTCAAACACAATAAGTTTAAAAAAAAATAATGAAAAGGAAGAGAAATACTACACAAATGAAGGAGCAAGCTAGAAACACAGAAGTCCAAATAAATGAAGAGGAAATAGGCAAACTACCTGAAAAACAATTCAGAATAATGATAGTAAAGATGATCAAAAGCCTTGAAAACAAAATGGAGAAAATGCAGGAATCAATTAACAAAGACCTAGAAGAATTAAAGAAGAAAACACACCAAGACAAACAACACAATTACTGAAATTAAAAATACTCTAGATAGAATCAATAGCAGAATATCTGAATGAGAAGAATGAATCAGTGAGCTGAAAGATAAAATGGTGGAAATAACTTCTGAAGAGCAGAATCAAGTAAAAGGAAGGAAAAGAACTGAAGATAGTCTCAGAGACCTCTGGGACAATGTCAATGCACCAACATTCGAATTATAGGGATCCCAGAAGAAGAGAAGACAGGGTATGAGAAATTTTTTGAAGAGATTATAGTTGAAAATTTTGTCAACCTGGAAAAGGAAATAGTCGGTCAAGTCCAGGAGGCACAGAGTCCCATACAGGATAAACCCAAGGAGAAACATGCCAAGACACATACTAATTAAACTAACAAAGACTAAACACAAAGAAAAAATATTAAAAGCAGCAAGGGAGAAGCAACAAGTAACATACAAGGGAAACCCCATATGCTTAACAGCTGATCTTTCAGCAGAAACTCTGCTGGCCAGAAGGGATTAGCAGGATATATTTGAAGTACTGAAAAGGAAAAATCTAAACCAAGATTACTGTACCCAGCAAGGATCTCATCCAAAATTGATGGAGAAATAAAAACCTTTTCAGACAAGGAAAAGTTGAATTCAGAGCCTTCAGACCAGCTTTACAAAAAATGTTAAAGGGACTTATATAGTCAACAATACAAGAGAAGAAAAAAGATCTACAAAATCAACCCCAAACAATTAAGAAAATGGCAATAGAAATATATATATATCAATAATTGCTTTAAATGTAAATGGATTAAATGCACCAACCAAAAGACACAGACTGGCTGAATGGATACAGAAACAAGACCCATATATATGCTGTCTACAAGAAGCCCACTTCAGACCTAAACACACATATAGACTAACAGTGAGAGGATGGAAAAATATATTCCATGCAAATGGAAAGCAAAAGAGAGCTGGAATAGCAACCCTCATATCAGACAAAATAGACCTTAAAATAAAGATTACAAGAGATAAGGAAGGAGACTACATAATGATCAAGGGATCAATCCAGGAGGATGATATAACAACTGTAAATATCTATGCACCCAACATAGGAGCACCTCAATACATAAGACAAACACAACAGACATAAAAGGAGAAATTGACAGCAACACAATAATAGTAGGAGACTTTAACACCCCACTCACACAAATGGATGATCATCAAAACAGAAAATTAGTAAGGAAACATGTCTTTAATGATATATTAAATGAGACGGATCTCACTGATATCTTCAGGACATGCCATGCCAGTGCAGAAGAATATGTCTTCTTCTCAAGTGCACATGTAACATTCTCCAGGAATGACCACATCTTGGGTCACAAATCAAACCTCAGTAAAATATCCGACAACAATGCTATGAGACTAGATAACAATTACAAGAAGAAAACTGTAAGAAACACAAATCCATGGAGATTAAACAACACATTTCTAAATACCCAACAGGTTACTGAAGAAATCAAAAGGAAAATCAAAAAATTTCAAGAAACAAATGACAATGAAAACATGACAACTCAAAACCTATGGGATGCAGCTAAAGCAGTTCTAAGAGGGAAGTTTATAGCAATATAATCCTAGCTCAAGAAACAAGAAAAACATCAAATAAACAACCTAACTTTACACCTAAAATGACTGGAAAAAGAACAACAACAACAAAAAAATCCAAAATTAGTAGAAGAAAAGAAGTCATAAAGATCTGAGCAGAAATAAATCAAAAAGAAATGAAAGAAACAATAGTAAAGATTAATAAAAACTAAAAGCTGGTTCTTTGAGAAGACAAACAAAATTCACAAACCTTTAGCCAGACTTATCAAGAAAAAAAGAGAGAAGAATCAAATTATTGAAACTGTGATCAAAAATTTCCCAAAAAACAAAAGCCCAGGACCAGATGGTTTCACAGGAGAATTCTATCAAACATTTAGAGAAGAGAAGAGCTAATTCCTAACCTTCTAAACTCTTTCCAAAAATTGCAGAGGAAGAAACACTCCCAAACTCATTCTACGGGGCCACCATCACCCTGATACCAAAACCAGACAAAGACAACACAAAAAAAGAAAACTACAGGCCAATATCACTGATGAATATAGATGCAAAAATCCTTAACAAAATTTCAGCAAACAGAATTCAGCAACACATCAAAAAGCTTGTATACCATGATCAAGTTGGGTTTATTCCTGGAATGCAAGGATTCTTAAATATATGCAAATCAATCAATGTGGTACACCACATTAACAAACTGAAAGATAAAATCATATGATAATCTCAATAGATGCAGAAAAAAACTTTTGACAAAATTCAGCACCCCTTTGTGAATAAAACTCTTCAAAAAAAAAAAAAAATGGTCATAGAAGGAACCTACCTTAACATAGTAAAGGCCATATATGATAAGCCTAAACAAACATTATCCTCAAAGGTAAAAACTGAAAACATTCCCCCTAAGATCAGGAACAAAACAAGGGTGTCCACTTTCACCACTGTTATTCAACATAGTTTTGTAAGTCCTAGCTACAGCAATCAGAGAAGAAAAAGAAATAAAAGGAATTCAGATAGAAAAAGAAGTAAAGCTCTCACTGTTTGCAGATGACATGATACTGTACATAGAAAATCCTAAAGGTAGTATCAGAAAATTACGTGAGCTCTAGTAAATCAGTGAACTTAGCAAAGTTGCAGGATACAAAATCAATACACAGAAATCACTTGCATTCCTATATACTAACAATGAAAAATCAGAAAAAGAAATTACAGAATCAATCCCATTCACCATTGCAACAAAAAGAATTAAATATCTAGGAATAAATGTACATAAGGAGACAAAAGAACTGTACACTTATACAATTATAAATGTAAAATTATAAGACACTAATGAAAGAAATCAAAGACAACATAAACAGATGGAGAGATATTCCATGTTTCGTGTAGGAAGAATCAATATTGTGAAAATGACTATACTACCAAACACAATCTACAGATTCAATGCTGCTGCTGCTAAGTCACTTCAGTTGTGTCTGACTCTGTGCGACCCCATATATGGCAGCCCACCAGGCTCCCCCGTCCCTGGGATTCTCCAGGCAATAATACTGGAGTGGGTTGCCATTTCCTTCTCCAATGCATGCATGAATGCTAAGTCTCTTCAGTCGTGTCTGACTCTGTGTAACCCCATGGACAGCAGCCCACCAGGCTCCTCTGTCCACAGAATTCTCCAGGCAAGAACACTGGAGTGGGTTGCCATTTCCTTCCCCAGATTCAATGCAATCCCCATAAAATACCAATGGCATTTTTCACAGAACTGGAACAAAAAAATTCACAATTCATATGGAAATGCAAAATTCCCTGAAAAGCCAAAGCAGTCTTGAGAAAGAAGAATGGAGCTGGAGGAATCAACCTTCCTGACTTCAGATTATATTACAAACTACAGTCATCAAGATAGTATGGTCCTGGCACAAAAACAGAAATATAGACCAATGGAACAAGATAGAACCCCAGAAATAAACCCATGCACCTAGGGGTACCTTATTTTTGACAAAGGTGGCAAGAATATAAAATGGGGCAAAGACAACCTCTTCAATAAACGGAGTTGGGAAAACTGGACAGCTACATGTAAAAGAATGAAATTAGAACACTTCCTAACACCATACACAAAGATAAACTCAGAATGGTTTAAAGACCTAAATGTAAGACTAGAAACTATAAAACTCTTAGAGGAAAACTTAGGCAGAACATTTGATGACATAAATCCAAGCAAGATCCTCTATGACCCACCTCCTAGAGTAATGGAAATAAAAACAAAAGTAAAAAAAAATGGGACCTGATTAAACTTAAAAGCTTTAGCACAGCAAAGGAAACTATAAGCAAGGTGAAAAGAAAACCCTCAGAATGGGAGAAAATAATAGCAACTGAAACAACTGACAAAGGATTAATTTCCAAAGTATACAAGCAGCTCATACAACTCAATGCCAGAAAAACAAACAATGCAATCAAAAAGTGGGGAAAAGACCTAAACAGACTTTTCTCCATAGAAGACGTACAGATGGCTAGCAAACACATGAAAAGATGCTCAACACTGCTCATTATTCAGTTGAGTTCAGTTCAGTCGCTCAGTCATGTCCAACTCTTTGTAACCCCATGAATCACAGCACACCAGGCCTCCCTGTCCATCACCCACTCCCGGAGTTTACTCATTATTAGAGAAAAGCAGGTCAAAACTACCATGAGATATCACCTCACACCGGTCAGAATGGCCATCATGAAAAACTCTAGAAACAATAAATGCTGGAGAGGGTGAGGAGAAAAGGGAATGCTCTGGCACTGTTGGTGGGAATGTAAATTGATACAGCCTCTACGAAAGACGATATGGAGATTCCTTTAAAAACTAGGAATAAAACCACCATATGACCCAGCAATCCCACTCCTAGGCATGCACCCTGAGGAAACCAAAATTGAAAAAGACACATGTATCCCATTGTTCATTGCAGCACTATTAACAATAGCTAGAACATGGAAGCAACCTCAGTGTCCATCGATAGATGAATGGATAAAGAAGTTGTGGTACATATACATGGGGGAATATCACTCAGCCATAAAAAGGAATGCATTTGAGTCAGTTTTGATGAAGTGGATGAACCTAGAACCTATTATACAAAGTGAAGTGAGTCAGAAAGAGAAAGATAATTATTATATTCTAATGCACATATATGAAATCTAGAAGAATGGTACTGAAGAACTTATTTACAGGGCAGAAATGGAGAAACAGACACAGAGAATACACTTATGAACATGGAGAGACAGGAGGAGAGGGTGAGATGTATGTAAAGAGTAACCATTACCATATGTAAAATAGATAGCCAACAGAAATTTGCTGTATGTCTCAGGAAACCCTAGAGGGGGTGGGATGGGGTGGGAGATGGGAGGAAGTTTCAAAAGTGGGGGTGGGGGGGCGGGGGGAAATATGTATACCTGTGGCTGATTCATGTTGAGGTTTGACATAAAACAACAAAATTCTGTAAAGCAATTATCCTTCAATAAAAAAGAAAAGGCACACATGCCAAAAAAAATTTTTTTTAATTCAGACATATTTAAGAAGTCCAAGTATTGCTTTATTTAGTAATGAGTATTGGTTCACTCTAATTATGACAAAATCAGCTAAATAAATAGCAAGCTTTAGGACCTAAAGTACAGATAAACACACAAATCCAAATTCAACAAATTTTCTTGTTTTTGCAACAGGGTATTAGTTTGCTAGGGCTGCCATTACTAATTACCACAGAATGGAGTCGTTTAAATGACAGAAATCTCACAGTTCTGGAGGCTGAAGTCCAAGATAAAGTTGGAAACAATTTTTTGTCTGAGGCCTCTCTATTTAGCTTTAAATGGTTATCTTCTCTCTGTCATGGTCTTTCTTTTGTATAGATCTCTGTCCAGATTTCTTCCTCTTTTAATGACACGATTTATACAGGATTAGGGTCCATCTTAAGAACCTATTTTACATTAGTTACCACTTCAAAGATCCAACATCCAAATATAGTCACTTTTCCAGATAATGAGTGTGAGGACTTCAGCATATTGTTTTAGAGGTACACAACTCAGCCCATAACATCAATAATTATATTTTACCTTGATTTTTAAAAATATGTCTATGAATATTATGAATTCCCAGTAATTTTTCCATTCCATTTTCCCTGAAAATTCCCAATAATTTTTTCTAATTTATATCACAGAATTACATCACATATATATTTAAGCTATCAGTTCAGTTAAGTTCAGTCACTCAGTCATGTCCCAACTCTTTGAAACACCATGGACTATAGCACAGCATGCCTCCCTGTCCACCACCAACTCCTGGAGTTTACCCAAACTCATGTCCATTGTGTCGGTGATGCCATCCAACCATCTCATCCTCTGTCGTGCCCTTCTCCTCCTGCCTTCAATCCTTCCCAGCATCAGGGTATTTTCAAATGAGTCAGCTCTTCCCATCAGGTGACCAAAGTGTTGCAGTTTCAGCCTCATCATCAGTCCTTCCAATGAACACCCAGGACTGATCTCCTTTAGGATGGACTGGTTGGATCTCCTTGCAGTCCACGGGACTCTCAAGAGTCTTCTCCAACACCACAGTTCAAAAGTATCAATTCTTCAGCATTCAGCTTTCTTTACAGTCCAATTATCATATCCATACATGACTATTGGAAAAACCATAGCCTTGACTAGACTGACCTTTGTTGGCAAAGTAATGTCTCTGCTTTTTAATATGCTATCTAGGTTGGTCATAACTTTTCTTCCAAGGAGTAAGCGTCTTTTAATTTCATGGCTGCAATCACCATCCCCAGTGATTTTGGAGCCCCAAAAAATAAAGTCAGCCACTGTTTACAATGTTTCCCCATCTATTTGGCATGAAGAAATGGGACCAGATGCCATGATCTTAGTTCTCTGAATGCTGAGCTTTAAGCCAACTTTTTCACTCTCCTCTTTCATTTTCATCAAGAGGCTCTTTAGTTCTTCTTCACTTTCTGCCATAAGGGTGCTGTCATCTGCATATCTGAGATTATTGATATTTCTCCCGGCAATCTTGATTCCAGCTTGTGCTTCACCCAGTCCAGCGTTTCTCATGATATATTCTGCATATAAGTTAAATAAGCAGGGTGACAATATACAGCCTTGACCTACTCCTTTTCCTATTTGGAACTAGTCTGTTGTTCATGTCCAGTTCTAACTGTTACTTCCTGACCTGCATACAGATTTCTTAAGAAGCAGGTCAGGTTGTCTGGTATTTCCATCTCTTTCAGAGTTTTCCACAGTTTATTGTGAGCCACAAAGTCAAAGGCTTTGGCATAGTCAATAAAGCAGAAATAGATGTTTTTTTGGAACTCTCTTGCTTTTTCGATGATCCAGCAGATGTTGGCAATTTGATCTCTGGTTCCTCTGCCTTTTCTAAAATCAGTTTGACCATCTGGAAGTTCATGGTTCACCTATTGCTGAATCCTGGCTTGGAGAATTTTGAGCATTAATTTGCTACCGTGTGAGATGTGTGCAATTGTGCAGTAGTTTGAGCATTCTTTGGCATTGCCTTTCTTTGAGATTGGAATGATAATTGACGTTTTCCAGTCCTGAGGCCACTGTTGAGTTTTCCAAATTTGCTGGCATATTGAGTGCAGCTCTTTCACAGCATCATCTTTGAGGATTTTGAAATAGTTCAACTGGAATTCCATCACCTATAGTAGCTTTGTTCATAGTGATGCTTCCTAAGGCCCATTTGACTTCACATTCCAGGATGTCTGGCTTTAGGTGAGTGATCACACCATCACAATTATCCAGGTCATGAAGATCTATTTTGTACAGCTCTTCTGTGTATTCTTGCCACCTCTTCTTAATATCTTCTGCTTCTGTTAGGTCCCTACCATTTCTGTCCTTTATTGAGCCCATCTTTGCATGAAATGTTCCCTTGGTATCTCTAATTTTCTTGAAGAGATCTTTAGTCTTTCCCAATCTATTATTTTCCTCTACTTCTTTGCACTGATCACTGAGGAAGGCTTTCTTATCTCTCCTTGCTATTCTTTGGAACTCTGCATTCAAATGGGTATATCTTTCCTTTTCTCCTTTGTTTTTCGCCTCTCTTCTTTTCACAGCTATTTGTAAGACCTCCTCAGACAGCCATTTGGCTTTTTTTTGCATTTCTTTTTCTTGAGGATGGTCTTGATACCTGTCTCCCGTACAATGTCACTAATCTCCATCCATAGTTCATCAGGCACTCTCTCTATCAGATCTAGTCCCTTAGATCTTTTCTCACTTCCACTGTATAATAATAAGGGATTTGGTTTAGATCATACCTGAATGATCTAGTGGTTTTCCCCACTTTCTTCAATTTAAGTCTGAATTTGGCAATAAGGAGTTCATGATTTGAGCCACAGTCAGCTCCTGGTCTTGTTTTTGCTGACTGTATAGAGCTTCTCCATCGTTGGCTGCAAAGAATATAATCAATCTGATTCCAGTGTTGGCCATCTGGTGATGTCCATGTGTAGAGTCTTCTCTTGTGTTGTTGGAAGAGGGTGTTCGCTATGACCAGTGAGTTGTCTTGGCAAAACTCTGTTAGCCTTTGCCCTGCTTCATTCTGTACTCCAAGGCCAAATTTGCCTATTACTCCAGATGTTTCTTGACTTCCTACTTTAGCATTCCAGTCCCCTAAAACAAAAAGGACATTTTTTGGGGGGTGTTAGTTCTAAAATGTCTTGTAGGTCTTCATAGAACCGTTCATAGATTTATGCTATAAAAATTAATATTTCAAGTAACATAATTCTCTTTCAAAGGAATCAAAATGGGTTTATGATAGACGAGTGCTTTACCAAAGGAGTCTATACGATAGTAGAGCTTAGCATATAAGGGGTTTTGCATTATTTTTTCAAGACTGGACCTCCCAATGAATCTTATAAAAAAGTAATGTTACCCAGAAAACTGTGCTGAACTATCTTTTGCAACTTTCACTCAATCAATCCTTGTGACATATTTGGAATTCTGGGCAGCACATTCTTTGGTTTGGGACAATGATTTTCCCACAGTGGAATGAAACTTCAGAATGTATGCCCACTACCCCATCTCTGATGTGCGGCAGTCTTGTGCATCCACCATACTTTCCCCTAGATTAACAGTTTTCTATAAACATCTCTAGAGTAATTTCTAAAGGGATATTAATTTTTTTAGGAACTTGAGGATATAAAAAGTATACCTTCTCTGCTATGTTTTAATAACTATTAGTTATAAGCCAATGGAGGAGGAGAAAACTTTCCCCATATCTAAGACAATGAACTTATAGAAAGATAATCACAGATGTTGCAGTGAAAGAAAAGTACAATGCATTTTTTTCTCTCTGGAAATGCTATTGAGAACCAAGAGTTATTGCCACATCTGGTAAAATTTTTAAGTCTGCATATATTAACAGTAATATAAAATCTTACTTTAGAAAAATCAAATTTACATGGAGATCACAAATAGACCATGAATGTAATACTCAGATTCAAAACAAGAGCCATGAGAGTATATGAGAGTGCTGAAGAGTTCAGTCTCAATGCCCTGGAAATTCTCTTTAATAAAAGACAAGAAATATTTTTGGATAAATGTAATCTAAAAGTAATTTCATCTCAACTTTGATAGAGTACTTTGTGTATGTGTTAGTCACTCAGTCATGTCCAACTCTTTGCAACCCTCTGGACTGTAGCCCTCCAGGCTCCTCTGTCCATGGGATTTTCTAGGCAAGAATACTGGAGTGGGTTACCATGCCCTCCTCCAGGGGATCTTCCTGACCCAGAGATAGAACCTGGATCCGTACATTGGTAGGCGGACTCTTTACCATCTGAGCCACAGGTAATTTAATCTCAGCTTTGACAGAGTACTTTGGAAGGGCTAATTTAAGCTCCCTAACAAGGTTCATTTATCATGGATGTTTCCTCCCTAAAATATTATGAGAAATTTTAAAACTGAAACTGTAAGTATTTATTTGCAAATGAAGTGACAGAGGGAAAGTAATAGTCATAGAATGTCTGCAATGTGGTCATTACCTTTTCATATAGTACTTCTTTGTAAACGTAAACTGATGGATAGAAAGCCTGACAAGTACATACTGTGGCAGGACCCAGTCAACAGCCACTCTGCAAATATTATAGAACCCTCAGTATTTGTTGGGACTTCCCTGGTAGCTCAGCTGGTAAAGAATCTGCCTGCAGTGCAGGAGACCTGGGTTCCATCCCTGGGTTGAGAAGATCCCCAGAAGAGGGCATGGCAACCCACTCCAGTATTCTTCTCTGAAGAATCCCCATGGATACAGGAGCCTGGCAGGCTGTCAGACATGACTGAGTGACTAAGCACACTCAGTATATGGTGGCAGGGTGATTTTTTAAAGAATAACTCATGGTATCTTCCATATAACGTCTCAGACTTGAATTAAAATACAAAAAATACTAATTAGAATTGATGTTTATAGATGTAGAGGGAACCAACCCAGGAAAATGTATAGCCACAAAGAGTCTCTTAAATTAGAGTACTTCAAAATAATAGTAAATAAACTTGTGAGAAATTTGGGACTTTGAAAGGTAAACTATCTTCCTATTGCCATAATCACAATTTATTTTGATGGACTCATATGGTTGTGGACTCTACAATGCACAGCCAAGATTCCCCCTACAGGAAGAGGGACTTGCTTTCCCCAAAGCTGGAAATACTGCCCACAGCAAGTCCTCCACTTTCAGTCCCATGCCAGGATTGCTTTAGCTAAAGAAAGTCGCTTCCCTCAACACAGACTGTGTTCAATAAGTGGTGAATTCAAGGACAACTTGGCACAACTCTGAAGGGTCACTCCAGTGTGAATCTCCCTGTAGGGCTGGCTGAGCTCTCCACTGAGCCTGCATCACAACTCAACTTCTGTCCAATCTCCATTCTTCCCCATCCCTTCCCTTCTCTTGGTACCAAGAGCACACCCTGATAAACCATCACCACATCAATCTCTGTCTCAGAATCAATGTCTCTGAGAACCCACCTGGACCAGCTGGTACTAGGAATGACCCCAGAACACAGACACTGGCATGATATTTTGGAGCCGAAATATTTGCTGCCTGAGACTGGGCACAAGATGGCAGTGCAATTGTTAAAAATCCCAGCATCACTGATCTAGAACGGCTGTACTAATTGAAGTAGGTGCTAAACTTGTACCATATGTCAGATATTTCAGATGTGTAGGAAAAATAGCAACTACTACCATGAAAAAGAAATGGAGTGGCCATTATTAAACACTGTCACTCTGTGGGGGGATTAACAAAAACCTGAAATTATCGTTCAACAATTAAAGGCTAAATGTAGATAATTGTAAGAGTAGCCGGGCCCTATGGAAAGTTAAAGTTTTGCCGAGGTCAGGGACTTGTTTGGAAAAAAATGGAATCCAGAACATGGTTGGAGATAAGTTGGCTGATGTAACCAAAATGTTGCAAGATTCCTCTGAATATGTGTTTAACAGTTAATATCCAAATTTCAAAAACATCAATATCAGCCCTTTTCTATGCTCTTCAGCCTGTTTTTAGCAAGCCAGAACATCCAGTCTTAATGCTGTCAAAATCACCAACTCTGAATACGTCATTGTTAGAAGTTAATAACAACATTATTTGGATAAGTATTTATCACTTGGATAACATTTATGTTACCAGTTGTAACTATCAGACTATGCATTTTACTTTTCTCTTCTTTGTTAATACCTTCATTGGTGTGTTGTTAATGTAGATATAGTACTTGTAAGCAAGTGTGTGTCTATTAACATAATTCTTATAACCATGCTATAGCTACTCAAAATGTTTTACTAATTTCTTTTATTTCTTCACCTATGATTCCTAGCAATTTTATCCATGCCCAAGGCTTCGATTATCTTCTCAGTATCAGTGACTCTCACATTCATATTACCTTACCTGGAACCTCTGAATCCTGGAACCACAGACAACTGCCAGTTTGACGGTTTCTCTTGGGTATTTCAACGGCACGTTAAATCCAGCATGTCCGAATTAGGGCATTACCCACTCTGTACCCCCAGCCTTAAACTTGGGTCTCTTTTGCTCTTTCCTATCTCAGACTCTGTTATGACATCCAGTTACCAAAAAAAAAAAAAAAACAAAAACTAGGACTCATAGTTTATATTCTTACTTTTTCATCCATTCACAATTAAAATCTTTCACCAAATCCAATTGATTTTTACTGCTTAGGAAACTCGTCTATTCTTCTTAGCACAAATCACATTTGTAGTGATCATTTTCCATGTTTTTAATAAATTATCTGATGAATGCAAGTGGCATTCTACTCATCCCTCCCACACTGACTGGAAGCTTTACAAAGACAGGACTAGGTCTAATTTTACTCTCCACATTTCCTCAAATTCCAGCAATAAGTTAGGCATATGGTAGGCATTTAATAAATTTTGAAGAAAAAAAATGTGAAGAGCCAATCTAAATCTAAAACTTGAGGCACTGTACATACTGTTTTAGAATAACATATGGAAATGGATAAAGATATTTTCTGGGATCACTTTTGGATTAAACACAAAGTATCAATCACAGACCATGTTGATAATACATAAAAGCAACACCTGTGAGAGAACTGCAGTTGTACTCCCAGACTGTATATCCAAATGTTAGTGGCACCATTGGGCAGGTTACTAGAATAACTGAATGGGTAAACTTTATTATTGCAAATAAGGCTAGGCTGATTTTTTTTAACAGGAAAACATGTTTATTTTCTTAAAGACTGACAAAATTAATCCAATACCTAAGGATAGACAAAATCATTCATATAAATACATACATATATTTAAAATCTGTATTAATATTTATTACATTAGCTTTAAAGTGTGAATTTTCCCACATATTACTAGTTAACTTTGTACAATAACTTGTATAGAACATACTGGTTGGATAGTTAAAGGCTGGAATGATGGTAAGTCCTTGATCTGGAAGTCACATTTCAAAAAAATACCCACATATAAATAAAATGCTGTTAAAGATGGAATTTTAAAAAACATATTTAAAGTATAAGAATGCATATGGTAATATCTCTATTATTTTGACTGACTATAGAAGTTTATATAGTTCCTTGTAATTTGTAAATCATGTCAATATGATTTATCTCAATTTTCACAAAAATCCTACACTGTATGTAAATCTTTATTTCATTTGACATATAAAGAAACTGGGACTCACAGAGGTTACATATTTATCCCCAAATAATTCAGGGCTTCCCATGTGGTTCAGTGGCAAATAATTCATCTGCGAATGCAAGAGATGCAGGAGACCCAGGTTCTATCCCTGGGTTGGGTAGATCCCCTGGAGTGGGCCATGGCAACTCACTCCAGTATTCAGGCCTAGAGAACCCTGTGGACAGCGGAGCCTGGGGGGTTACAGTCCATAGGCTCGGAAAGAGCTGGACATGACTGGAGTGACTTAGCACTCAACCCAGTAAATTTTAGAAGAGACAGAGATTTTAGTATTCATAATTTATATTTGAGAAAAACAAGATGTAGAGATATTGAGTCACCTAAGATTACGCGTTCAATACTGTAATGTAAGGACATGAAAGGGCTTCCCTGCTGGCTCAGCTGGTAAAGAATCTGCCTGCAATGTGGGAAACCTGAGTTCGATCCCTGGTGTTAAGAAGATCCCCTGGAGAAGAGAATGGCTACCCACTCCAGTATTCTGGCCTGAAGAAATCCATGGACTGTATAGTCCTTGGGGTCGCAAAGAGTCAGACACGACTGAGCAACTTTCATTACATTACATTAAGGACATGAAAAAGGTTATTGTTTGAAGTTCCATACCCTTTCTTCCATTGAAACAGTCTCTGAAAGTCTGATGATTTTGCTACCCAACATTTAACTTTCATTCTCTGACTTTGTTTTTTGCCCTTTCATTTATCTTTGTATATAATTGGTGATGTATATATATGTGTGTGTGTCTGACTTGTGCATACATGTATACCTATGTGTGCATATACATGTGTATGCACACATACTAATGTTCTAGAACCAAATCTGAAGCATCTGTTGCTCAAACAAGGTCCTACACGTGATTTGGCTGAAAAGTATTAGCTTTTATATAAACGCTTATAATTTCAACATATTTAGAAATTTCATGCGCTGATCATTTTAATGAGCTCAGATAATCTGTGGAGTACATTTGTTTTGGAAGATTTTAACAAGAATTGAAAAGAGAAGTGTCTGGATTAACCATTATTTAACCAGAAACTACAGATAGGCAGAGAAGCAATTGCCATTAATTAGAAAATAAATGGCTATGCTTGTCCATACAAAAATAATATAAATTAGTCACAGATAGTATTCATCTTTTGCTGTGCTCCAACCTTGCAGCAAGGACAAGCACCGTGGTCCCTGATCTCATTTAATTCTCACAAGTGTTCCATGGGTATGACATGAAATAAGGTTTCATGATTATGACGTGAAATAAGTGTCTGTGGGTTAAGGCAGTTCGGTTTCTGGACTGAGTTTTACCAAGTTATCCAGCTTGTGAGTACAGAGGCACAGATTGAAATTAGTCCTAACTGACTAAAAAGTCCATTAACTGTGCCTTGTCGCCTTCTTCTGGCCTTTCAACCCTTCACTGTGTGTGTAAAACATATGCACCAAACGTTCTCATACATATTTATGAGCACAACTAACTACTATGTTTATAACTATATTTAGATATTACAATGAATATACATATGTGCTATACATATACTCATTGCATTTTTTTGTGTAAATGTTATCTACATGCAATTGTGTGTTTGTACACACACACATGTATTATTACATGACTACTACCAGGTACTTATGCCCGTACATTCCAAAGACACATTTATAATGCAAAGTAGAGAAAAAAAGATTACTTACTGAAAATGTCATCAACCTCAGGGAATGAAAGTGGAGGAAATACATCAGTTCGCCTGCCTACCTTAAAGGCGAGCAGCAGGCAGAACTGCTCTTTTTAAATCGATGAAATTAACAAAAGCAATTGCATGTGGCAGAGAGGAGATGTCAGGTAGGAATCAGCACATGTGGGACCTGAAGACTGTGAATAACTTAGAGAAAGACATCAAGGCCTCTGCTGCTACTGATTACCTCACTCTCTGTGTGGCTGTAAAACACGGCGGTGTTTGCTCCTGTGCCAGGAAATGTCAGGACGCGAAAGGTTCCGCCTCGGCTATGTGAAATAGGACAGGAACTGTTCGCCCTAACAACCAAACCTTTTAATTTGTAGAGTTCTGAAATACTTAAGCTAGAAATATTTCCAACACAGGAAGATGTGTAAATGGCTACTTTATAAAGAAGAAAGGAAGAGCATATGCCTATTTTTTAATTCATAAGAAAGTTATTAAATCACTAGCATTTCAAAGAGCCCACTTTCAATTACCCATGAAGAGATTGCCTACAGAAAATGTTCAGTTCCAGGCTGGCGTCTCCAACCTACCCAGACCACTGGCTCCCTTCCACCTTCACTTGTGTCCTCAGGGAATAAGAACGCACTTCAATATCAGCGGGAGTAAAACATAATGGCCACATTTACAGAATAATTTCCTGTGATATTTTTATTCCAAGGCAGAAGGAAGGGAATTGTGAGCATAAATGACACAGGCTGGATTTCTGTTGCTTCTGCTTTCAATGGCAATCTTACACAAGATCCTGCTAAAGACAGTCCCCATGGGCTTCCTTTCCCTCTTTCTCCTGCCCCCAGGGCATGCAGCCATTTACTCCCACACGACTTTTTCTGCCTTTTTTCATTAACCATGGCATCCTATCTCTGTCTCCCTTAATACTAACACAGAATGAGTGCTCAGTGAATACTTGATGGAAGAATGAATGAATGAATAAATGAATGAATGGCATGTGTTCCTGTGGACAGCAAATGGTAGCACGTTACAAAAGCACCTTCAGATCTTTGTTCCCCAATATAGCTAATAATGGAGAGTGATGGCAGCAGGAAGAAGAAAAGGAGGGAAGAAGCTCAGGTGGATGCCTACATTTTGCCAAAGTTCAGTTTTTCCAAAGTAAATATCTGTTAATATCCATGTGATACGTATGTTAAAATGTCTGGCATATATTTTAGTATCATGTTTTTATAATTGAGGTAACCACTTGAGGTTCATTTAGTTTTAACAACATACTTCTGAGATGAAATTATTATCTCTATGTAAAGAACTTACCTCTTGAAGAAAATTAAACTATTTTCTCAAGGTCACCCATCTAGAAAGTGGCAGATCACAGTAAACGATGAAAGACCATGGGAACACTGGCCAAAAATTAGTATTCCTAAACCTAATTTGGGAGAGCTGAGAAGTATAGGTATGTAGTAAAAGAGAAACTTATCCAGGGGAATAGCTTAAAAAATATGTTTTTTAGTTTTCTCAGGGTATGTAAGATGTATGGAATGAGTAACATGGAAACTTACATTACCAAATGTAAAATAGACAGCCAACGGGAATTTGGGCCATGAAAATCAAACAGCGGTTCTGTATCAACCTGGATTGGGTGAGATGGGGAGGGAGATGAGAGGGAGTTTCAAAAGGGAGGGGATATATGTATATCTATGGCTGATTCATGTTGAGGTTTGACAGAAGACAACAAAATTCTGTAAAGCAATTATCCTTCAATAAACAAATAAATTAAAAAATATATGTTTTTATTTGTTTTGCACTAAAATGTGAGTGATCATGGGCAGATGACAGAAAAATAACAGGTTTAGCAGCAAAACTGGGGTTCAGTCAGTAAAAACAGATTGGTTTAGATTCTAGGACTCAAACCCCAGAAGCCGGGAAGGCAGTTAGAGCAACATATTGGTTACTGTCAGTGACTCCAGATGTAACAGACCCTGAAATCTCAGTGGTGTAAGGTAAGAACGGTTTAATTCTTGCTTCTATCACAATCCACTGTGAGTTGGTGAGGACAAAACTCTGCTCTGAACAGGCCTTCAGGAACCTAGTGTCCTGGCTCTGCCCTCCTGCACAGCCCTGGAGCGTCGTGAACTGGCAGGCGGAGAGGTAAGGGGGAGTGCGGTTCGGCGGTGGGAGGCTTCTATGAGCCAGGCCTGGAAGTGGGCCGCATCACTTTTGCCTGCGTTTCATTGTCCAGAACTCCACGCTGTAGCCACACCTGCCAGTAAGGGAGCCTGGGAAATGTACTCAACTTTGGGCCCAGGAAGAAAATAAAAACATGCTTATATCTGAACGTCTGCCCCAAAGAGATAAAAGGAAGTCCAGACTTTCAGACACCCAGCCACATCTATTTTTCAGAACCTTTGTACTAAATGTTATTCTTTAAAATTTGTACCTGTACGGGTTATAGCCTTTCATTTAGAAATCCACCATAAATATTTTGGGGTTTTTTTTTTGGTTTTGTTTTGTTTTTTTTAATTAATTTATTTTAATTGGAGGCTAATTACTTTACAATACTGTGGTGGTTTTGCCAAACATTGACATGAATCAGCCCTGGGTGTACATGTGTTCCCCATCCTGAGCCCCCATCCCACCTCCCTCCCCATCCCATCCCTCAGGGTCATCCCAGTGCACCAGCCCCGAGCACCCTGCCTCATACTTCGAACCTGGACTGGCGATCTGTTGCACATATGATAATATACAGGTTTCAATGCTATTCTCTCAAATCATTCCACCCTCGCCTTCTCCCACAGAGTCCAAAAGACTGTTCTATACATCTGTGTCTCTTTTGCTGTCTCACATTGTTACCATCTTTCTAAATTCTATATATATGCATTAGTATACTGTATTGGTGTTTTCTTTCTGACTTATTTCACTCTGTATAGTAGGCTCCAGTTTCATCCACCTCATTAGAACTGATTCAAATGTATTCTTTTTAATGGCTGAGTAAAGATATGGACGGATGAATCTAAGTCAAAACAGACAAGAAGACCACCTTTGGGAGGTCAAGTACTGGGCTCGGGGCCATCTCCAAAGGCTTGCAGCACACAGGTTCAGGAGTTAAGAGCAGGCTAAGTGGAGACCAGGCAGGCAGGAAAGTTACAGCACAGAACTTCAAGCGGGAATGCAGGCTGGGGCCATTTCAAACAACCGTGGGTCTTTGGAAGACCTGAGGGTTCAAAGCACCGCCAAGTATAGAAAAGTTAAGAAGCTGCACAGGCGGGAGGCACGTGGCAGATGCTACAATAACGACTCAGCTCTGAGGGCCAAGATACAAAGCAGAATATCGCTCACTTAGAACAACCTGAGAGCCCAGGAGTGAGCCCTGGGAAAGGACTGACTACTGCTCTTAGCCTTGCTTGCAGGCGTTTATCAAGATGCCCTGCCAGAGACTGGAGGATTGCTGCTAAACCTACAAGAATGGAAGGGGCAAAAAAATGATGAGACTAAAGATTATAGATGGGTTGGCAAAGATACAGCGCCAGCTCCAATCTCTGAGGAAAAAAGGGAGAGTTTCCAAAGTCAATCATTAGTGTTTTTAGATAGATGTGCTAGGGAGAAGGCATTCTAAATCCCAAAATGGCAGTATCTACTACTTTGCATTTTCTTGACCTCTGCATTTTTGCTGGAGTAGATGACGGGTAATTCCACACTTTTGGAGCACGGTCAATGGCAAATGACAGGCCCCTGGATCACAGACCAGGTTACCGCTGTTGCCTCCTCCTTCTGCCTGGGCACCTCTTGGTATTTGGCCATCTGAGGCAGTTTAGTTTAGTCCTACATTGTAGTTCTCCCTCTCTGTTTTGCCTGTTTCTTCATAAATTTTTTTTTCTGGCAGTTATTCAAATCAGTGCCTAGTTAAGCTTCATGGATGCAAAAACCTGGGAATACTTTGGTAGGGGTAGTCTTTTCTTTCCATCCGGGTCCTCATGTGTGTCAAATAAAGATTCATACTCTTCTTATATATATATGGGTATGTATGTGTGTGTGTGCACAGGTATATGGATATATTATCTTTCCTTTCAAGTATTAAATGCAGTTATGTTTATAGAGATCCTTGGCTTTCATATCTAGTAGGCCACAGGTATTTTCTAAAGTTTATTTGAATTCTCATTGCTGAAATACACTTCAAACATGTTAACTAATAAGTTCAGTTCAGTTCAATCACTCAGTAGTGTCCAACTGTTTGCGATCCCATGAACCACAGCATGCCAAGCCTCCCTGTTCATCACCAACTCCTGGAGTTTACTCAAACTCATGTCCATTCAGTTCTATTGGATATGAAATTACTTGCACCCACTATGAGTAATAGGTAGAAAGGATCTAGGAAGAACAAAGGGATAAATTCACCTATGAAAGAAGAGTTGTTTATTTTTCCCTATAAAATAAATAAGTGACAGGATGCATGAAATTGAATATAATTAATAGATTCAGGTGTCAATTTATTAGAAAGCTGACTTTGTGCTGATTTTAAAAACTGTTGATCTATCAAACAGAATGAGCTTAGATTTGTGAAAAACGTGCTGTACTGTATCTACAGGTATAAATGTATTGTGCATAAACTTCTCTAAGGGTTGTGACAAGGCTCTCACACTATGCTTTTATGTTTTCCTTAATTTCAACATTGTTCTGGAAAAATTGAGGAAATGAAGCTTTTCTCTTTTGCCCCGTATCAAAAATCTCAAAAGCTAATTTATGGTTAAACTTTCCTTCTCTCTTCTGGTTTTCATCCTCCTGCCTCTTCAGGGATCTTGTTCTATCAATGGTACTTCTATCACCCAGAACTTCTACCTAATCTTCATCCTGTTCTGATCAAGCTCACTCAATCATGTCTGACTCTTTACAACCCCCTGGACTGTAGCCCACCAGCCCCCTCTGTCTATGGGGTTTTCCAAGCAAGAATACGGCTCCCTCCTTGAAACCACCATCTACTTTAGCTCCCCTAACACACATCTCTCCTGGTTCTGTTCCCAATCTCTTAGTGTTCATCCTTTGCCTTTTCCCCAGCTCCTCCTCTATTTCTCACTTGAATGTGTATTCTCCAGACTTGACTTTTCAGCTTTCTCCATTATACATCCTGCCCAGACCAGTCTATCCACATCCAGATTCACCTTGCATGAGTAAATCCTACAGCTGTGTCTCCAGCTCTCGAGACCGGACCTTCCTCCTGAGCTCTGGCTCCTTGTTTCTAATTGGTTGGCCTTCCACAAAGACCTTCAACACAGTAGGTTGGTATATTCTGCCCAGACACTGACCTCTAGTGTATGTGATTACGTGTCTGTGTTCAATGGTGTGTTAACTGGGGGAGATGACCATGGCTAGCAGTCAACAGAGCAAGCTGGTGATCATCCTTTGTTTCCTCCTCTCTTTGTCTCTCTGTCTCGTTGGTCTGTCTGTCTGCCTCCCTCTCTCTGTCTTCCTCATGCTATCCTTTCCCCCTGGAGGCCCTTTCTCTGCCTTTCACTAGGTAAACTCATTTCTCATACATGTCTCTCAAGATTAATTCAAGCTTCACTTCATTTTGAAAACATCCTTACCACCCTAGACTGACTTAGGTGCCTATCCTCTGTACCCTGTTGTTTTTGTGTGTGGAATTAAAACAAACTGTCAAACATCTTGAGGTTGGAAAAATGTGTCTTTATTCTGTCTGTGTTCTCAGTGATAGGAATGAAGTAAGTCAGGGCTTGAAAACTAGAGGCATCAAATTGGGATTCATCCACACAAAATGGATATGGGTATGGATGAAACTGCCTTTGCAGACTGATGAATTGAAAACATTAGAATCGTGCATGAGCATGACAGTATGTTTTGTGTGCAAAAATAAATGATTGATCTTTATGTGTAGTACCTATGAGCTCAAGATTTAAGACAAACAACACTGGATGTTGACAGACTAATAAACCACAACCAAATAAAACAGGAGCGTGAAAATACACATGCTCAATGAGTAACATAAGTCATAAAGAATGAGAGTCACCCAACGTCTTGTAGAGATTACTACTCTGGTTTCACTCTGACAAAATATGAAGCAAGGTTTGAGGAAATAGTTGGATAGACCAAGAAGAGGAGACTCAGATAAGATACTGGAGTGGGGAGTGCCAACAATAGGATACTGATTATGAAAATCAGAGTAGGATAATCAGATAAAGAATAAGTGTATTGAAATAAGTGTGTCTAAAACATGTGGGACTAGGATTAAAACAACAGTCATCAAATTTCCAAATACTACAATAAGGTGTATAATGTTTGTGGGATGATTCCCTTTCACTTTTTAAGCTTTGACTTTGAATGAGTGAGGATATGTTGGTTTCTTATTGCTGCTATAATAAATAATTGCAGACTTAGTGGCTTAAAACAATACCAGTTTATAATCTTTTCTTTCGGGAGGACACAAGTCCCCAAATCAAGATATGAACAGGACTGTGTTCCTTCTAGCGACTTTGGGAGGCAGTTTCCTTGCCTTTCCCAGCCTCTGGGGCCCTCTGGCACTCATTGGCTCATGTATGCCAGCAGAGTAGCAATCCAGGATAAGCACACCATCTCAGTATCTTTAATTTCATCTCATCTGCAAATGCAAATGTAAACAGTATTTAGCCATGTAAATAACATATTCATAGGGTCTGACGATGAAGATGTGTATATCTTTGGGGAGACATTATTCTGTCTAACATAGATAGTAGAAAGACCATAAAAATTAGGCAAATACCTGAATTTCATTCCTTTATTAACATTTGAAAGCTGAGAGAATTCAGCACCACCAAACCAGCTCTTCAACAAATGCTAAAGAATCTTCTCTAGACAGGAAACACAGAAAGGTTGTATAAACGCGAACCCAAAACAACAAAGTAAATGGCAATGGGACCATACCTTTATTAACATTTGAGAGTCTATTTTCCATTTAAAAACAATCCCTTACATTAACAGTTTCATGCTCTTTATAGCATTTTCTCATGATCATACTTGAGCCTTAAAATAGCCTTGTGAAAGAGATAGGAGAGATATTATGTCCATTTTATAGATGAGTTTATGCATGTGTTCGTAAGAGTTTAGTGGCTTGCTGCAAGGCACACAGCTAGTGAATTCGAGATTTAAAATATAATACCATGTTTTCTAACTATAAATCTCTCTCTCCACTATTCCATAAGTTTTCCTTGAGAATTTTCTAAAAATACATTCACATACTGAAAAATTGACAGAATCACCAAAAAAGGTTTTAGTCTTAAAGATGTGATGAACAATTCTGGAGCCAAAGAACTCTCAGTAATAGTGGGAGTGTATTCTATCATTCCAACCCAAAAAGCTCTGTCATTTTTAAGAGATAAGAGTGAAACAGAAAAAGTCAAGAAAATTCTATACACTTTGAGTAAAGAGGACATGTTGAATGAAGTGAGGACTTCCTGCCCGAAGCAGCAGGGCGGTAAGGACAGATCGGAGTAGGGAGCAGTCCAGCAGCTCAGGCACCAAGGAAAGCAAGGATGACCTTGGCAACTGCTGTTTGCTGCCAGGCAGCAGAAGCGATCTGGCAGCCTAGACAGAACTTACTCGGTGACAATGACCCCGGGTGGTGAGAGTTGGCAACATAGAAGGGGAGGACCTTTTCCTGTTTTACTGTTTGTGAAGATGTGGACAGAAATGAGTGCAGTGGCTCTGACTGTGGAAACTCACTTGGAGCATGTTGTTCTTGGTGAGGAAGGTATAAAATGTGTTACACTTGCCTAAGGATGGGGGGCTGGGGAAGGCTCCTCAAGTCTGCATTCTGAGTGGTAGAAGTTGTGTAAGCCAAGGAATGCCTCAAGTAAGATTTGGAAATTTTATAATGGTGTCTATTCCTCCCATTTGATATAATTAAAATAACTTTCTTTAAAAGTCAACGTTGAGATAACCATAGCTATTTTTAGGTAAATATTTAAATGCCTTTCCTGGGATCTGCAACCCACAAAGTGATTTTTTTTTTTTTCTAGTTTAGTATATTCACTCTTTCTGCTACAAAGTTCTATGAGCTTTGAGAAATGCATCATGTCATATATCCATCATTATAAAATCATACAGAATAGTTTCACCATCCCCAAAATTCCCCTGTATCTCAACTATTCAGCACCCTCCACTTTGAACCCCAGGCAACACTCATCTGTCTACTATCTCTACAGTTTTGCCTTTTCTAGAAAGTCATATAAGTGGAGTAACACAGTGTATAACCTTTGCAGTCTGGGTATTTTTTTACTTAGCATTATTCATTTGTCTTTGTGTATCTTCATCGTTCATCGTTTTTACTTTTCCCCTCTGAATAATATTCCATTTATGGATTACTAGAGTTTGTTTATCCACTTGCCTATTGCAGGACATCTTGGTTGCTTTCAGTGTTTGCGATTATGAATAAAGTCACCAACAACATCTGCACAGTATGTAAGCATAAACATTTTATGGGGGTTTACCATACCATCAAACAAAGCGCAGCTATGTTGGGTTTGGTAAGAGACTGCCAAAATGTCTTCCAAAGTGGTTGCACTATTTTGCATTCCCAGCAGCAATGAATGAGACTTCCTGTTGCTCCGCATCTTCACCAGCAGTTGGTTTCTGGATTTTAGTCACTTGTAACATGCATGTACTGGCATCTCCTTATCATTTTAATTTATAATTCCTTAGTTACAAATGATTTGAGGATATTTCCAAATGTTTATTTGCTATTTGTATATCTTCTTTGAGGTATCTGTTCAGAACTTTTGCCCATTTAAAAACTGGGGTATCAATTTATTGCTGAGGTTTAAGAGTTCTTTGTATATTTTGCATACAAAAGTCTTTTATCAGATATGTGTTTGACAAATGTTTTCTCCCAGTATATGGCTTGTCTTTTCATTCTTTTTCCTGGGTGTTTCACAGAGCAGAGTTTTTAATTTTAATGCAGTCCAACATCAATTTTTCTCTTTCATGGATAAAGCTTGTGTTTGACCTGCTGTTTCTACTTAACAATACATTTTGAGCATATTCCTTGCTAATAAATATACTCTTATAGTTTGAAAATCTAGGAAAAAAAAGCAAAACACTTTCAGACAGAGAAAAGAGTGTTAAAGAAATGTTTCCTAAGATCATTAAACAAAAAATTGTTTTTAGTTTTGTGAATAAATGAGTGTGTCATCTGACACAACTCCCATTATAGTCTGTATTTTCCTGATTCTCTCTTTTTAATTTAATTTCTATTCCACTGCTACCACTATGGCACTGACAAGCTGGATGCTTAAAGATTATCAGAATGTCAACATGTCTTTGGTTATGCTTCTAAAAGTATAGCCTAGTTCTTTGAGGTATAAAACAGAAGGCTTAAAAATCTAAGAATGGAACTTCAGAGAGAAAAAAAAAAAACTTGGGGATGAATTTGAATCATAGCATCACTGAATTATTTTTATCTTTAAAAGGTAAAATTTACAAGCAAGATCAAGGTTATGGGTCTTTTGAGTCCCTTAGATTACCCTTGATTGATAATAGTCAGGGCAAAGGTATACTGTAAATTAAAGGCTTACATTTATTATTCCATGTTAGATTGCATATGCAAACTGCCTTTCAATTCTTATAATTTAATCAAGTAAATTAGTATGTACTCTGTACCTTCCCTGTGGCTCAGACAGTAAAGAATCCACCTACAATGCAGGAGACCCAGGTTTGATCCCTGGGTTGGGAAGATCCCTGGAGAATGGACTGCCTACCCACTCCAGTGTTCTTGCCTGGAGAATTCCAAGGACAGAGGAGCCTGGTGGGCTAGAGTCCATGGGGTTGCAAAGAGTTGGATATGACTGAGAGACTAACCATTTCACTTTCACTTTCTGTACCTAGGGAAAAAATATACCTTATCTTTTGCCATTATATCCTTTAATCTTCCCGATTCCCTTACAAAGTAGCTGTTATTATTCCCATTTTATAAATGAGAACTGATACTCTGGGAAGTTCAGTAACCCAATGGCACAGCTAACTTATGGTGTAGCTGGATTTTGAACACAGGACTAAGTGATTCAAAAGCCTAAGCTTTCTCAACTATCAATACAGAAATAGGAACCAACTATATGGTTTATGTTTGTGTATAAACAGTTCTCATTGGGATGGAGATGAGGAAGAATTGACACAAATATAGATCCTGGTGTGATGAAAACTCATCTCCTGTGGTGTCACAGTGAGGGTAATGAAGAACCAGTAAGAACTGAAGTAAACTGGTGAGGAACTAGAAAGCTGTTCAGGAAACCCGTCTCCCTTTCCTCTGGGCAGATTGACCACATTTCTCAGACTGTGCTGTGCTTAGTCACTCAGTTGTGTCCAACTCTTTGCGCCCCCAAGAACTGTATGTAGCCTGCAGTCTCCTCTGTCCAGGGGGATTCTCCAGGCAAGGATACTGGAGTGGGTTGCCATGCCCTCCTCCAGGGAATCTTCCCAATCCAGGGATCGAACCCAGGTCTCCTGCATTGCAGGTGGATTCTTTACCATCTGAGCCACTAGGGAAGTCTAAGAACACTGGAGTGGGTATCCATCCCTTCTTCAGGAGATCTTCCCAGCTCAGGAATCAAACCAGGGTCTCCTGCCTTGCAGGCAGATTCTTTACCAACTGAGCTACCAGGAAAGCTCTTTCTCAGCCTACCTCACAGTTAATAGGCCATGACTACATTTTACCTCCAGGCCTTGCTCATAAACATCAGCTGTGTAATCTCCTTCCCTTTTTTCCCCTGGGTTTCTAACAGTCTGAATTCTTGAACGGGTTCAGTATTGCCACCTTCGTTCCTTTCTGCAGGCTGGTGGCAGCACTCTCGGTCACCCTGGCTCTCCTTGCACGGGAGCTGGCTGGTTTCTGCTTAGGAGTTTCCATGTTCAATAGCACCCAGTGCCTCATCTATATCCTTTGTGATATACTCCTTTCCTTCTCAGCCCTTTTCCCACACCTAATTAACTTTACATGAGCAGGACATGCACATCCACTAATTTAAGCCAATGATATTTCTAGATTTTTCTGTCATAGCAACAGGTGTTACCTTGACTAACACAGAAACTGCTGTCAGAAGTGGGATGCTACAAAGCAAAAACTTAAAATACATGGCGCTGGCTTAGCAGCTGGGCAGTGCCGTTCAGTTCAGTCACTCAGCCAACTCTTTAAAGAGCTGTGTTTGACTCTTTACAACTCCATGGACTGCAGCACGCCAAGCTTCCCTGTCCATTACCACGTCTCAGAGTTTGCTCAAACTCATGTCCATCGAGTTGGTAATGCCATCCACCATCTCTTCCCTTTTCATCCCCTTCTCCTCCTGTCTTCAATCTTTCCCAGAATCAGGGTCTTTTCCAATGAGTCAGTTTTTCACAGCAGGTGGCCAAGTATTGGAACTTCAGTTTCTGCATCAGTCCTTCCAATGAATATTCAGGATTGATTTCTTTTAGGATTGACTGATTTGATCTCCTTGCAGTCCAAGGGACTCTCAAGAGTCTTTTCCAACACCGCAGTTCAAAAACATCAGTTCTTTGGTGATCAGCTTTCTTTATGGTTCAGCTCTTATACCCATACATGACTACTGGAAAAACCATAGCTTTGATTACCCAGACCTCTGCCAGTAAAGTAATGTCTCTGCTTTTTAATATGGTATCTAGGTTTGTCATAGCTTCTCTTCCAAGGGGCAAGCATGTTTTAATTTCATGGCTGCAGTCACCATCTGAAGTAATTTTGGAGCCCAAGAAAATAAAGTCTGTCACTGTTTCCATTGTTTCCCCATCTATTTGCCAGGAAGTGATGAGACCCGATACCATCATCTTAGTTTTTTGAACATCGAGTTTTAAGTCAGCTTTTTCACTTTCATCAAGAAGCTCTTTAGTTCCTCTTAGCTTTCTGCTCTAAGGGTGATATCGTCTACGTATCTGAGGTTGTTGATATTTCTCCCTGCAATCTTGATTCCAACTTAGATTCATCCAGTCCAGTATTTCGCATGATGTACCCTGCATACAAGTTAAATAAGCAGGTGACAAAATACAGCCTTGATGTACTCCTTTCCCAACTTGGAACTAGTCCGTTGATCCATGTCCAGTTCTAACTGTTGCTTCTTTACCTGCATACAGATTTCTCAGGAGGCAGGTAAGGCAATCTGGTATTCCCATCTCTTTCAGAATTTTACACAGTTTTTTGTGATCCACACAGTCAAAGGCTTCAGCATAAAGAAGCAGAAGGCGATGTTTTTTCTGGAACTCTCTTGCTTTTTCGATGATCCAACGGATGATGGCAATTTGATCTCTGGTTCCTCTGTCTTTTCTAAATCCAGCTTGAACATCTGGAAGTTTTCAGTTCATATACTGTTGAAGCCTCACTTGGAGAATTTTGAGCATTACTTTGCTAGTGTGTGAGATGAGTACAGTTGTGCAGTTTGAGCATTCTTTGGCATTGCTTTTCTTTGGGATTGGAATGAAAACTGACCTTTTCCAGTCCTGTGGCCACTGCTGAGTTTTTCAACTTTGCTGGCATATTGAGTGCAACACTTTCACAGCATCATCTTTTAGGATTTGAAATAGCTCAACTGGAATTCCATCACCTCCACTAGCTTTGTTTGTAGTGATACTTCCTAAGGCCCACTTGACTTTGTACTCCAGGATGTCTGGCTCCGGGTGACTGATCACACCACTGTGGTTATCTGGTTCATGAAGATCATTTTTGTATAGTTCTCTGTATTCTTGCCACGTCTCTTAATATCTTCTGCTTCTGTTAGGGCCATAACGTTTCTGTCCTTTATTGAGCCCATCTTTGCTTGAAATGTTCCCTTGGTATCTCTAATTTTCCTGAAGAGATCTCTAGTCTTTTCCACTCTATTGTTTTCCTCTATTTCTTTGCACTGATAACTGAGGAAGCCTTTCTTATCTCTCCTTACTATCCTTTGGAACTCTACATTCAAATGGGTATATCTTTCCTTTTCTCCTTTGCCCGTAGCTTCTCTTCTTTTCTCTATTTGTAAGGCCTCCTCAGACAAACATTCTGCCTTTTTGCATTTCTTCTTCTTAGGGATGGTTTTCATCACTGCCTCTTGTACAATGTTATAAACCTCCATCCATAGTTCTTTAGGCACTCTGTCTATCAGATCTAATCTCTTGAATCTATTTGTCACTTCTACTGTGTAATCATAAGGGATTTAATTTAGTCTCTTCAATTTAACTCTGAATTTCACAATAAGGACTTCATGATCTGAGCCAGTCAGCTCCTGATCTTGTCTTTGCTGACTGTAGAACTTCTCCATCTTTTGCTTCAAAGAATAAAATCAATCTAATTTCGGTATTGACCATCTGGTGATGTCCATGTGTAGAGTCATCTCTTGGGTTGTTGGAAGAGGGTGTTTGCTATAACCAGTGCATTCTCTTGGCAAAACTGTTAGCCTTTCCCCTGTTTCATTTTGTACTCCAAGGCCAAACTTGCCTGTTACTCCAGGTATTTCTTGACTTCTTACTTTTGCATTCAAGTCCCCTATGATGAAAAGGACATCTTTGTGTGTGTGTGGTTTTTGTTTTTTGGTTTTTTTTTTTTTTTTGGTGTTAGTTCTAGAAGGTCTTAGAAGTCTTCATAGAACCATTCAACTTCAGCTTCTTCAGCATTAGTGGTTGAGGCATAGACTTGGATTACTGTGATAGTGAATTGTTTTCCTTGAAAATGAACAGAGATCTTTCTATCGTTTTTGAGATTGCAGCCAAGTACTGCATTTTGGACTCTTGTTGACTGTGAGGGCAACTCCATTTCTTCTAAGAGATTCTTACCTACAGTAGTAGATATAATGGTCATCTGAATTAAATCTGCCCGTTCTGGTCCATTTTAGTTCACTGATTACTAAAATGTTGATGTTCACTCTTGCCAGCTCCTGTTTGACCTGGGGAGTTCATCTTTCAGTTTCAGATTTTTTTGCCTTTTCACACTGTTAATGGGGTTCTCAAGGCAAGACTACTGAGGTGGTTTGCCATTCCCTTCTCCAGTAGACCACGTTTTGTCAGTACTCTCTACCATGACCCATCTGTCTTGGGTGACCCTACACGGCATGGCTCATATTCTCACTGAGTTAGACAAGTCTGTGTTCCAAGTGATCAGTTTGGCTGGTTTCCTGTAATTGTGGTTTCCACTCTGTCTGCCCTCTGATGGATAAGGATAAGAGGCTTGTGGAACCTTCCTCATGGGAGGGACTGTCTGTGGGGGAATTTGGATCTTGTTCTGATGGGCTGGGCCATGCTCAGTAAATTTTTAATCCAATTTTCTGTTGATGAGTAGGGCTGTGTTCCCTCCCTGTAGTTTGGCCTGAAACCAAACTATGGTAGGGGCAATGGTGGTAATGGTGACCTTCTTCAAAAGGACTTATGCCCAGACTCTTATGGTCAGTGCCCCTGACCCCATGGCAGGCCCCTGTCAACCCATGCCTCCGGCAGAGACTCCTGGACACTCACAGGGACGTCTGGCTCAGTCTCCTGTGGGGTCACTGCTCCTTTCTCCTGGGTCCTGGTGTGCACAAGGTTTTGTTTGTGCCCTCCAAGAGTTGGGTGGTAGGCTACAAAAAAAGTAATACTATGAGTTTGAATATGTAGAATGATGCCATTTGCAGACAAAATGTTTGGGAAAATTATTGTTGGTAAGTAATCAAGTAAACAATACCAAACATCCACTGAGGTGTTCTTTAGAACTAAGAGGATTTGGAAAATGCAGTTTTAATGGTGTATATTATTTGCTTATAGCTAAACTTAGCAAAGTACTAAAATTAGTTAAGAATTGACTGTTTTATAAGTAGAAATGAAAAGCAGAAGACTAAAAAATTGGTGACTTAAAGTTTTGACAAACTTGACTCTGGCCATTGCATATTAGGAAAGTCAATTTAAAAATAGATTGAGAAACCTGGTCAATTAAGTTGGTTTATGAGTATATCAACCCCACCAGTTTTGTTGATTTATCTCAAAGATGCTTCCATTGAGTTGAAGGGCAAGAGACAAGGATAAAAACAAATACATTAGGCTTGAGAATTATGTCCAAGAAAGAACTTGTGAATATGTGATTATGAGCATACAGTACTATCTGGAAACAAAAAGGATGGAGCCTTTTAAATTTTTGATGAATTGTATTGTCAAAGGCATCAGAAGTCCAGACTTTAAAAACAACGGCAGTAACAACAAAACTTGAACTCTCCAGGGTATAAAGCAACCATCATGTTTCCGAACTTGAACCAGCAAGAAGCAGACTGCAGAAGGAGAGTATGTGTCCCATCACCAGCTTCAAATGGAATCATGGAGAATAATTTACAAGAGAGAATCCTTCCTGCAGGTAAAAGCAGGGCCAGAGAGAAATATGCACAAGAGACTTCCTCCCAGAAACTAGAAACAGGGCCTCACTAAGAAACTTTTATCATGCAGACTGGGGGCTTTCAAGAAGCCCACAATAATGTTTTCTTGCTTGCTGTGGACCAGAGTCTGCTTGACATTTCCCAGTACTCTCATTCCTAAGAAGATAGCTTTTAATTGCTACTGTATTTACCATTGTTCATTGGGAAGAAGGTGTAGATAACTAGTTTTTTGGTTTATAGTTTATGAGGAAGCATGCCAGATGGCAAAGAGGGGTGAGCCAGATGTAGTGTCTGTCAGTAGCTGGGAACTGTTTTCTCTCTCTGACCGTAGTAGTGGTTAAATGAAATTTTATTTATTTTTTCTATTTTGTAATTGGAGGATAATTGCTTTAAAATGTTGTATTGGTTTCTGCCGTACAATGCATATCAGCCATAATTATATGTGAGATATATATATATATATATAGGTTTTGCTGGTGACTCAGATGGTAAAGAATCTGCCTGCATTGGGAAGATCCCCTGGAGAAAGGGAATGGCTACCCACTTCAGTATTCTTGCCTGGAGAATTCCATGGATAGAAGAGCCTGATGGGCTCAGACCATGGGGTCACAAAGAGTGAGACACGACCAAGTGATGGACACACACACATACATATATATACACACATATATATGTATATATATTTCCCTCTTGAGCCTTCCTCCTCGCTCCCGTCCCACCCCTCTAGGTCTTCAGAGAACACCAGGGTGCTTTCCCTGTGTTATATAGCAGCTTCCCACTAGTTATGTTTTACACACTATAGTGTATATATGTCAATGCTACTTTATTAATTCATCTTACCTTCTCCTTCCCCCCAAAAGGTAGCCTGTGGTAGAAATGGAGGAGCTGTTCACTAAAAACTTGAGTCTCTTTACTACTGGTGAACAGTTAGACTGGCATTCCCAGCCCTCCTTGAAGTTGATGTAGCCATTTCATTGAGTTTTGAACAGTAACATGTCAGCAGAAGTGACACGTGGCACCTGAACAATCCTTCTGGTCTCACATTTCATCTACTTCAGGGATGTTGATTCCCTGAATCATTCTGAAGACTATGTTGATGATGAAAGCATCTGAACGATCCTGTGGAGCAAAGCCCTTTGCTTGTCCTTCTCACTACACCAATAGAACAAGAATGAGTAAGAAAGAAAGGTCTATTGCGTTAAGCCATCGATATATTGGGGTTTATCCATTGCAGGGTAGTATCCCAACAATTGCTTTAGGAAAGGTTTCCCAGAAAAAAAGAAAAGTGAAATGGCCTCTGAAATTTACTTGTAATGAAGACACATATCTCTTTAGTGGGAAAAGCATGAGCAAAAACTATAAGACTAGATTGATCTTTAAAAGAATAGTTGAAAGTTGGGGCAAGTCACCCACCCCAACTTTGATTACTCCTACTCTAATATATTGATCAATAATAATGAAAATGATCTACATAGCTACTACATATTAAGCAATTATCTTCCAGGTACTAACCTAAGCACTTAGAACATATTATCCCATTTAAATTTCAAAGTCCCCCTGAGAACTAGACATTATTATCTTTATATTACACAAGTGAGGAAACTGAGGCACTGAGTTATAAGTAGCTGACTCATAAGAGGTAGACCTAGAATTTTAACTCAGACTGGTCTATCCTCACACTCCCCATTATGAATTACTTCTTTGTATGTCATAGAAAGCAAAGCACTTTAAAACTTCCCTGCTTTACCCATTCCATGTAAATAAAAATATGCCTGGGATGACTGAGGTTTCATGGTAGGGTTTTCCAAAGTGACTCAAACTGCATCTCTCTTAAGTACATTTTCAGTTGATCACCAAAACCAGCACTCATCTTATTGTTCCACTGTCACTCAGTCAACACCCAGAAAATCCCATAAAATTATACCTCTCTTGTGTTTGTATCACTGAATACTAGCCTCTCCATTCCAATGAATATAGACATTACACATTAATGAGTTAGTGGTTGCTTTTCATTACCTTCTCATTAAAAGTCAAGCAAAAAAAGAATACTTGCACATTTTGGGGTCTTGCATTTATTTTCTTCTTGTGGTTGATTCGCAATTGTGCTTCATGTAATTATCCTACTACCCTTCAGAAAATGATGATGCTCTTGCCCCCAGAGGCAAAAGCCCAACAAAGAGGATCTATATTCTGGTGCCAGAGCCAGTTGTTGGAAATTATGCTCCAGCTCAAATTCTATCTGTTGCTTTTAGATTTTAGGGTCTCCTGTTCAATCCCCAGAAACAACATTTATTTCAAAGATTAAAAAGACACTAATTAGTTACATTAAAATACCTGATCTAAATGTTCTGTTAAGGGATTTCCAAGTTGCTACAACAGCTTGAGACTTTATACAATGTCTAATGGGTTGTACTGTAGAATATTTTTGGTGTACTGGACTAGGGGATATAATCCTGGGATGCTGTTAGAGGGGTCTGAGATGACATGTGGCTGAGGACTGGGTAGATTCAGGAAGATTTACACCAAAGAGTTAAAATCCACAGGGAAGTGGCTTTATGAGAACTGACCATCCAGGAAGCAGTAGGGGGTGGTATTTAAATAAAAGCAAGGTAAAATACCTTGTCATCTATCTTCCTTATACATCTTAATGCTATTTTGAATATTTATAGAGTCCCTAAAACCTGGTAGAGATGTTACAAATGTGTAGGGAATCTGACTTATCTAACTATGTGCAGTTATGTTTTGCAATGTCCTTGTTATAAATATTTATAATTAACGTTTCAATTGAAAAGCACTTGATAATAATCAGGATTTCTTCTCTAAGAATGAGGTACTCAAGTCAAGTACTATATAGGTCTAACTGGTGAGTATAATTAAGGAAAAAAAAACACACCTGAATTCACTGTATACATGTAAAATCTCAGGCAAACACTGAAGGATCCAAAAATCCTAGAAGCCATTATTATTACAAATCTTTAAAATTAAATGAAATAATGAGTTTTTTTTTCAGAGATATTCACATAAACTGTTAGGAATTCACATCTTTTGGGAAAGAAAAGTCAGTACGGGAATAGAGTTATAAGAATTTAGAAAGGATTGTAAGCCAGGGACATAAATATATAGACTATAAGATTTTTAATATTCTAGTTTACCTAAGCTGCATTTTAAGAAGATTCTGAAATGTGAAACCAGATTTTCACTTTGTGATTAAAATAATGCTAATAAGAAAGGTAGGTTTTTCTACCTCTTTAAAACATTTACTGAGTGCTACACTGAGTGTCTGGGATCTTTTGAAGGAGGTCATTATTATCTTCATTACCTCCACCATTGTTTGGCAGGTAAATAGCAGGAGGGAACATAGCTCCAACAATCACAGAAAATTGGATTAAAGATTTACTGAGCATGGCCCTGCCCATCAGAACAAGACCCAGTTTCCGCCTCAGTCAGTCTCTCCCATCAGGAAGCTTCCACAAGCTGGAATCAAGATTGTCCGGGGAAAATCAATAACCTCAGATTCTCTTCCTTCTCCATCAGAGGGCAGACAGACTGAAAATCACAATCACAGAAAACTAACCAATCTGATCACATGGACCACAGCCTTGTCTAACTCAGTGAAACTATGACCCATGTCAGGTAGGGCCACCCAAGACAGACAGGTCATGGTGGAGAGATCTGACAAAACGTGGTCCGCTAGAGAAGAGACTGGCAACCACTTCAGTATTCTTGCCTTGAGAACCCCATGAACAACATGAAAAGGCAAAAAGATGGGACACTGAAAGATGAACTCCCCAGGTCAGTAGGTGCCCAATATGCTACTGGAGATCAGTGGAGAACTAACTCCAGAAAGAATGAAGAGACAGAGTCAAAGCATCCCAGTTGTGGATGTGACTGGTGATGGAAGCAAGGTCCAAAGCTGTAAAGAGCAATATCGCATAGGAACCTGGAATGTTAGGTCTATGAATCAAGGAAAATTGGAAGTGGTCAAACAGGAGATGGCAAGATTGAACGTCAACATTTTGGGAATCAGCGAACTAAGATGGACTGGAATGGGTGAATTTAACTCAGATGACCATTATATCTACCACTGTGGGCAAGAATCCCTTAGAAGAAATGGAGGAGCCATCATAGTCAACAAGAGAGTCTGAAACGCAGTACTTGGATGCAATCTCAACAACGACAGAATGATCTCTGTTCGTTTCCAAGGCAAACCATTCAATATCATGGCAATCCAAGTCTATGCCCTGACCAGTGATGCTGAAGAAGCTGAAGTTGAATGGTTCTATGAAGACCTGCAAGACCTTCTAGAACTAAAACCCAAAAAAGATGTCCTTTTCATTTAGGGGACTGGAATGCAAAAGTAGGAAGTCAAGAAACACCTGGAGTAACAGGCAAATTTGGCCTTTGAGTATAGAATGAAGCAGGGCAAAGGCTAACAGAGTTTTGCCAAGAGAACCCACTGGTCATAGCAAATCCCTCTTCCAAACACAAGAGAAGATTCTACACTTGGACATCAACAGATGATCAACACTGAAATCAGATTGATTATATTCTTTGCAGCCAAAGATGGAGAAGCTCTATACAGTCAGCAAAAAACAGGACCAGGAGCTGACTGTGGCTCAGATCATGAACTCCTTATTGCCAAATTCAGACTTAAAGTGAAGAAAGTAGAGAAAACCACTAGACCATTCAGCTATGATCTAATAAAAATCCTTTACAATTATACAGTGGAAGTGAGAAATAAATTTAAGGGACTAGATCTGATAGAGTGCCCAATGAACTATGGATGGAGGTTCATGACATTGTACAGGAGACAGGGTGCAAGACCATCCCCAAGAAAAACAAATGCAAAAAAGCCAAATGGCCATCTGAGGAGGTCTTACAAATAGCTGTGAAAAGAAGTGAAGTGAAAAGCAAAGGAGAAAAGGAAAGCTATTCCCATTTGAATGCAGAGTTCCAAAGAATAGCAAGGAGAGATAAGAAAGCCTTCCTCAGTGATCAGTGCAAAGAAATAGAGGAAAACAATAGAATGGAAAAGACTAGAGATCTCTTCAAGAAAATTAGAGATACCAAGGGAACTATCAGGAAAAGATAGGCTCAATAAAGGACAGAAATGATATGGACCTAACAGAAGCAGAAGATATTAAGAAGATGTGGCAAGAATACACAGAAGAACTATTTAAAAAGATGTTCATGACCCAGATAATTATGATGGTATGATCACTCACCTAGAACCAGACATCCTAGAATGTGAAGTCAAGTGGACCTTAGAAATCATCACTATGAACAAAGCTAGTGGAGGTGATAGAATTCCAGTTGAGCTATTTCAAATCCTAAAAGATGATGCTGTGAAAATGCTGCACTCAATATGCCAGCAAATTTGGAAAACTCAGCAGTGCCCTCAAGACTGGGAAAGTTCAGTTTTCATTCCAATCCCAAAGAAAGGTAATGGCAAAGAATGCTCAAACTACTGCACAATTGCACACATCTCACATGTTAGTAAGGAAATGCTCGAAATTCTCCAAGCCAGGCTTCAACAGTACGTGAACCGTGAACTCCCAGATGTCCAAGCTGATTTTAGAAAAGGCAGAGGAACCAGAGATCAAATTGCCAACATCCGCTGGATCATCGAAAAAGCAAGAGCATTCCAGAAAAACATCTATTTCTGCGTTATTGACTATGCCACAGCCTTTGACTGTGTGGATCACCACAAACTGTGGAAAATTCTGAAAGAGATGGGAATGCCAGACCACCTGACCTGCCTCTTGAGAAATCTGTATGCAGGTCAGGAAGCAACAGTTAGAACTGGACATGGAACAACAGATTGGGTCCAAATAGGAAAAGGAGTAAGTCAAGCCCATATATTGTCACCCTGGTTATTTAACTTATATGCAGAGTACAGCACGAGAAACCCTGGGCTGGATGAATTATAAGCTGGAATCAAGATTGTCGGGAGAAAATCAATAACCTCAGCTATGCAGATGACACCACCCTTATGGCAGAAATTGAAGAGGAACTCAACAGCCTCTTGATGAAAGTGAAAGAGCACAGTGAAAAAGTTGGCTTAAAGCTTAACATTCAGAAAACTAAGATCATGGTATCTGGTCCCATCAATTCATGCCAAATAGATGGGGAAACAGTGACAGACTTTATATTTCTGGGCTCCAAAATCACTGCAGATGGTGACTGCAGCCATGAAATTAAAAGATGCTTACTCCTTGGAAGAAAAGTTATGTCTGACCTAGACAGCATATTAAAAAGCAGAGCGATTACTTTACCAACAAATGTCCATCTAGTCAAAGCTATGGTTTTTCCAGTGGTCATGTATGGATGTGAGGTTGGACTATAAAGAAAGCTGAGGGCTGAAGAATTGATGCTTTTGAACTGTGGTGTTGGAGAAGACTCTTGAGAGTTCCTTGGACTGCAAGGAGATCCAACCAGTCCATCCTAAAGGAAATCAGTCCTGAATATTCATTGGAAGGACTGATGCTGAAGCTAAAGGTCCAATACTTTGGCCATCTGATATGAAAAACTGACTCATTCGAAAAGACTCTGATGCTGGGAATGATTGAAGGCAAGAAAATAAGGGGACGACAGAGGATGACATGGTTGGATGGCATCACTGACTCAATGGACATAAGTTTGAGTAAACTCTGGGAGTCGGTGATGGCCAGGGAGGCCTAGCATGCTGCAGGCCATGGAGTCACAAAGAGTCAGACACAACTGAGCGACTGAACTGAACTGAGTAATTTTCTCTCTCTAACCATATCTAAAAGTCCTCTCCACTAGCAGCTAAAGGAAATGGGCTTGAATGAGTCTATGTGCAAAGAAGCTCACTTTCTGTGGTATTACACTTATAAATGCATGCTCTCAAGTCTTCAGTTTATTTTAAAGCCTCAAAAATTCTTGACATTGTGAGGGCATAAAAGATTTAGTTGGCTATTTTTCTTTAAAGCCTTCAACACTGAGATGAGCAAGTCTGTATAGTTTTTCCTGTGAATGTAAAAGCGTTTCATGGTGTCCACTGGGTTTTGTCAGTCAACTCGCAATAAAACAGAAGCAGCAATGGCGTGCGGGCTTCCCTGGTGGCTAGATGGTAAAGAATCTGCCTGCAGTGTGGGAGACCAGGTTCAGTCCCTGGGTTGGGAAGATCCCCTGGAGGCATGGCAACCCACTCCAGTATTCTTGCCTGAAGAATAACCATGGACAGAGGGGCCTGGCTGGCTACATACAGGCCATGGGCTCACAAAGAGTTGGACATGACCTAGCAACTAAGCGCAGCATAGCAGCGGCTTGCACACTGCATTTACCAACTAGATGTAGCCTACCTAGCCCTAGTATTGCCAAGTCAACAGCCGTAATACAAGCCGATGACAGAACAAGGACTGACTGTGTTTGTGACTTGGTTTTGTAAACATTCAGAGAAGTGGATTTGAAAAGTCAATCCTATTGTGAATTATCAGTACACTGAAACAGACACCAAAGGTTACTGACTATAAAGGACATATCCAGCCTACCTCCAAAGCAATGCATCATCAAAAAAATTTAAAAAGGGGGCTGAAAGAAAATACTATGGGTTTATGTACAGGTACAGAAACTAAGGCAGGCTTTCAGAACAGAAAAAAATTTTAAGGAAGAAAAAACCTCTAGAAACTTAATTTCTAGAAAGTAATTATCAAGCTGCATGGTAGCATAAAGCCCTATTGATCCAAATTTCTCTTTCTGTATGAACTCCACCGACTTGCATGACTTGGAATCAGTAAAAGCTAATGATGATTCATGTTATTAGCTTCAGCTGCCCCAGTCCCTAGGAACTCAGCTTTGACCTTTTAACAGCACTTTTCTCCCTAGCAAGAAGGATCATTCTCCAGGAGTACTTCCTAATCATCCAAAATCACCTGGAGAATGAGTTACACCTGACTGGGTGAGGGGCTGGGAAGCTAAGGAAAAAGAAAGATTCAGACTGAGGAGAGAATGTATACCATTATGTGATCTGCCCAGCAATTTTGGGGAAACCTGGAAAGTAAAATTACATATTAAGATTTTATTTACATAAAGGTAAAATAGTCATAATTACAAGACATGTTAAATGTTATCAGTTGATTTTAACTTTTAGCAGCAGCCTGCCCCCTCCCCCCGCAAAAACCCATGCAATATTTATCAATTCCTTTCTCCTTGATCAAACATTTATTGAGCTCCTAGCACTATGCTAGGCACTTAAACAGCATTCTACTGTGGTAATACAGAAGTCATTAATTTTTTAAAATTAATTTTTTAATGTCCTTTGCTTTAAGTGGCTTCTGAGAGAAGTATTGATTTATGAAGCCTTGGAAAACTGCTTCACAAATAACCAAGAAAAACCTCTACACCTTTCCTTCCTACTCTTTCCATCCCTCACTTCTTTTCCTTCACTTGCCTAGCCTTCCCTCAACACACGCCCCCTTATCTCCTTTCCACTTTTCTACTTGAGGCTGGATCAATGCAACATGCAGGTTCAGCATGAAAGAGAAAAGTAGATTAACTTTAGTGATTAAAGTTACAGGAAAAAAAGAAACATTGTTACAAGAGATTGGATTATTTTAGTCAAGCAAATAACCTAATTCGAGATTATAAAAATTGAAGATAATCTAAAGGGTAAAGAAAGATTTTTTTCCTTCAATTTTGGTAATGGCTTGGTTTCCATAACACACACACTCATTGAAGGATTGTGTATTTTTGCAAATGTTTTGTTTCAATGATAACAATAAAGACTGTCCATATGTTAAGACTTTGTGAGATTTTGTGTCAATTAAAATTCTTATATGGCCTTCTGTATAAATCATAACTCCACCTTTATTTCAAAATACTAAACCTAGAATGGTTTCCTATGTTTATTGCTCTGTCTGTACATTGTCCTTGGATATCTTTTACATTCTCTTAGTTTCAGTGATTCCCTTTCTCTTGACAACTCCCAAGTCTCAGGAGAAAAGTATGATGAGTGGGAATAGTATAAAGCTAGGTGTTGTAATATTTGCTTGGTTTGGAGACCTGTTCCCTATTAAATTTTGGTGAGTGACTTTATTGTATCCATGTGTGTTCATGGGGGTGCTGGTATAAAGTTTGTAAAAAAAAAACAAAAACACAGTACTTATGATGACCTGAATAGAATACAATTCCTTTCTGCTGGTTTTGTTTTCTTGTCTTGATTTTTCTTTAATCTTTTCACACAAGAAACTTACATAGTAATCTTTTAACATGAGCATGGCATCCATTGTTATAGATGTTTCAGAGTTCTAAATATGAAAAAAGAAGACTTGTGTATTGGAAGTTATCTAATTAATTACATTACTGGGTGAAATTCCTTTATTCCAGGTGCAACTGACATCCAATACTAAATGAAATGGGTTGACTCTTATTTAAATGAAGGAACCAGCCTTTAAACGTGCATATTTCAACCTTATTGGAAATGGCATAGTGAAGGAATCATGAGAAAAACAGTCTCTGGATGACAACAAATAAAATGTATCTGACAGTCAATTTACTGTAAAATTGGTTAAAAAAAAAAGCCTCTTTGAACTTACATTCATCTGTAGAAACAGGTATTATCAATACATATCCACAATGAACAGGGCTGTTGTGAGAATTATATTAAGTTACATTCGAAATAGGGTAATATCATTAAATTCCAATGTGCTACCTTTCTGGAAGATCTTTTCTGCAAAAAGCCCGTCATGGCTTACAGTTCCAATTATAAGTTAATCCTCACATCTGAGAAAGTCAGCTATAGGTTTACTTTGTTTTTAATCTCTATTTTACAGATAAGAAATGCTGGTAAGTTTAAGTGACTGACCTGTGATTTTTCACCCGGTCATAAGCAGAGCTGGAACTAGACTGATTTCTTTCCTTTTTATTCAGTTTTGTGTCTGCTGACTGTAGCTTTTATTCAGAATTGATTCCAATGAAATATTCAGTTTATATTCTTGATAAATATAGATTTTTGCATCAATTAATATAAAATTATTTTATATATATATATATATATATTCAAGTTTGGGCTTCCCAGATGGCAATAGCAATAAAGAGCCCACTGGCCAATGCAAGAGACACAAGTTCGATCCCTGGGTCAGGAAGATCCACTGGAGGAGGGTGTGGCAACCCACTCCAGTATTCTTTCCTGGAGAATCCCTTGGACAGAGGAGCCTGGCAGGCTGTAGTCCATAGCATCTCAGAGTCAGACATGACTGAAGCGACTTAGCACATATGCATACAAGCAAATTTCTTCCTCCTCTGACAAGTGAGTTCTCTCATCACATGGGGAGAAAAACAGACATACTTAAAAACACACACACATACAAAGAGGAATTAGCTCATTAAATACTCATATTTAAATAACACTGGACTTTCTGCCCAATATAGATGATGAAATTCACAGCCATGCATAAAACTAGCATCAGCATGCAATCTTTTCAGCTATTTTTTTTTTTTTACAGTTTTCAATCTTCATCGATTTTAAATATTTAATGGTTTTCATTCTTAGTAAGTTGTTAATGGTGTACAGGTTTCTTTTGTTCAAAGCTGCTTATGCATAGCACTAGTGGTAGGCAATATTAGTGTTATATCTGTATGCATGTTGTTAATTTTCTTTAACAAATTTTTTTTTACAGAGGCAATTTAATTTTTGCCTCTGTAAGAAGTTGTTTGATCATCTTAATCACTACCAAATATTATACATTAGGACCCATATATTTTCAGGATTAACTGTTGCAAAATACCAGATGTCATAGAAAAGATTACACAATACTAGAAAAGACTATATTAGGCCACAGAGGGGTAGTTAGAAAAATTATGTAGATATTTGTGTGCACCTCTCTAAAAATTTTTAGCATTCTAAAGTTTGGTAGCATTTTCATATTACACATGCTTTCTTCAGTCAGCATTAAAAATTTATTTTATCTTTTATCACAAATATTTCTAAACTGTTATGGCATTTAAATTTTACAATTTTAAGATATACTTTTTAATATTTCTAGTTATTGCAAATAACTCCCCTTTCCCCCCAGTTTGAATAAAGCATCTTTTTTTCCCTTTCTCTCCCAGACTTAAACTCCATTCCTCTACTGATTACTTCATGTAGTTAATGAGGGTGTTAATTTTAAGTTACACAGTTACAAAAAAAATTTTAAATGCTAAACAAACAACCAAAAAAGAAAACCTTCTCTAGATTAAAAATTCAAAGTGACGTGGTGCATACATGTTTTCAGGCTTAAAAATAAATATGTTTTATTTGCACTGTTGCTTTCTTAATCAGAGATGGTCTATCTCCCAAATTAGATTGGTCAAATGACTCATGAGGGAGTGAAAGGAGTACATGAAAATTTGGAAGAATGGTGTTGATATGTACACATACATTTTCTATAGTACTAGAAGACGGCAACACACAAGTCTATTCTGCAATCAAATTTTCCTTAGAGTGCTCACAAAATTTCGGCAGGGTTTGTTTGAGGTATCATGGGTTACATGGAATTGTCTTGGAAGGCAAATGAAGAAAGGTGATTGTTGCAAGAAGACAAAGATCACTTAAATATAATTAGAACTAGCAGCAGCAGCATTCTGAATTCCAAATAATCAGACAACTATTTTGCTAATTTATGCACATGATTCTTGACTTTCGCAACAACTTTGTAAGATAGAGAAGGTTACTCGAAGAATGACCCACACATTAGCGTCTTCCTGCAGAACTTAAGTTTGTCTCACTGCAACAATAATTTACTGCAATCGATTATAGACTTATTAGAACTCTGGACCTTTCGGTCGTATTTGCACTGAAGGGACTTATAATGCTGCATAAGGAAAGATCATTAATTTGGGGAGATGGTCATGTGGGGAAAGTTTGCCATTTTCTCTTTTTCTTTCCTTGTTAAATAACATTTCTCTCGTGTTTGTGTCAAGCGCGCGCGCTCGCACGCACACACACACGAACAAAAAAGCACCCATGTAAACATTCAGAAGTGATTCCCCAAAGGTTAAAAAGGAGGGGGGGGGGGGGATACAAACCGTTGCCTGTTTAAAGTAGCTTTTTTTCTTGCTACCTGAGGTGTTTGTTTTGCTGGGTGAAGGTGGGGAAGTTCATTTGGAAGGAAGGTCTGGAGGCTCCCTCCACCTATAACTTTGAGAACATTTCTCCAGATGCCTCTTTCATAGCTCGGGCAATCTTCGGGGCTGATTACTGTGACAAGGAGCAGTTCGGAGGCTCAGAAGTACCACTCTTCAGATGCCAAAGCTACCAAAGGGAGAAGGACGGGGGCGCTGTCTGATGACTGTTGGCAAGATTCCTCCAAGGCGGCGACCACCTCCAGGGATGCGCTCTTCGGCGCTGCCGTTCGTGTCCCACTCGGGTCCCACCGCCGGGGGACAGGGATGCCAAGACGCTGACCCTCCAAGCCGACGCTCTGGGGACTGAGTCACCCCAGCACGCCCTTTTCTGCCAAGCGACGGGGTCCGGACCGTCGAAAAACACGCCAGGCCCACCCCAGTGGGCCCGGTCGTCGGGCCGCACCTAAGGCTCGCCAGCCAGGAGTCCCGCCGCGCGCGCCTCCCTCGCCTCCCCCATCCCAAACGCGAGGAGCCTCGCCGCCTCTCCCGGAAACGAGCCTGCTGAGCAAAGGCGGAGGAAAACCTTGGGCCTTCCGCTCTGATTGGTCTCCCCCCGCCGTGCGGGGCGAGGCAGCGATTGGCTACCGAGCGTTGTCAGTCGCCGAGGCCAGAGCCTTCGCCGGGGAAGCGCAGCCGGGCTCCGGTGCTCGGGCTGCCGCCGCGGCTGCTCTAGCCGGTGCAGCTGGGCGAGCTCGCGCGGGCGCCACCGCCTCCGCTGCTGCCCACCCCGCCGCGCCGCAGGCGCTGGCGGTCCTGCAGGCGGACGCCGGGGAGGGGCGGCCGAGAGAACGGAGCACCAGGAGGCGGCGGCGGCGGCGAAGTGTGATGCTGCCGTTGGGGATGGGGCAGCGGCAGCGGAGCAGCAGCATCTACGGGACCCCGGCTGCAGCGTCCCTGTGGCCCGCGGGCCAGCCAAACGGCGGGAGACAACGCGCCCCACGGGTAAGGTCTGGCCCGGCAGTGCGCGCGCCGCTCCCGGGATCAGTGGTGTTATCTTTGGGGGTTTCGAGGCTCATTGTTCCGGGGGCATTCAGACAAAGGTGTTTGGGACCCGGGCAGCGAGTCCGGACGCGCGGCTAGGCTGATGATCGCCCGGGTGCCACTCCTGCTCGTGCGTTTTCCCCTCTGCGCCGGCTGACTTTGATAGCGCGGGGATGGCATTGTGTGTGCATTTGCTTGTGTGAGCGCGCGGTTTAGGGCACTTTGCGGGGAGCGCGGTGGGTCCCCTCTCGCGTGAACCTACGTCCTTCAGGGCTCCAGGCTGGGATAGAGTGAATTGGATGCACTTGGCTCCGCTGGAGGGAGAGCGCACGAGAACGCACGGGGAAAGTCCTCAGTGGCTCCTTTAAGAGCCTGGCAAATTGAAGTTTATTGCCTTGATGAAAAGAGGGAACTGTCAGTGCGCCAGGGGACAGGCACATTCACCGAGGCTCCCCAAAGTCCCACTTTGCGCCGGGGACTTTGGAGGGGAGGAGATGAGAGAGGAAAGTAGAGGTTGGTACGCTTCGCTGGAAAAAAGGATGACGGCGATGGGGAGAGGAACGAGGGTTGGGGAATGGAGCTAGGCTTGGAGAGTGGCGACTTTTTTTGTGTCGGACGCCCCACGTAGGAAGCTCGGTACACTTTTCGGGGATGCAGATTTGGAGAGGGAGAGAGTCCAGCTTTGAGGGGCTGATTGAGGGTTCCTGGCCCGCGCCAGCGTGGGGCACGCGTGTCACTGGAACGGGGCGGGGCTCGAGTGCCGGTTCAGGTGGGGCCCCTACCTCATCAAGCTCCCTTGGTAGATACCTTCGGGATCCGGACACGGCCCGGGGCGCGCGTGGCCGCTGCGAACTGTAGAGTGGCTCCGCCCTCGGAGAAAGTTCCAGCCCGCTGAGGTCTGGGCTAGTAGACCTAAGGCAGGTTAACCTCCCAAGTGTAACCAGGGTTACGTAGCCAGCTTCCTCCAGTACCTACACTTTTTTTTTTTTAATTTTATTTTATATATTAGATTAGCTTATTTTGTAAAGCCACTGGGAGTTCCACCCGCGATGTAAACCTTTCCGCAGAAGGCTGTTTTTTTTTTTTTTTCCCCCGTTGCTGCAAATGGATGATGCTACCGGGCTAAGTCCACATCTCCGGAGCTCAGCGCAGGGGTTTCTCTCTCTCTCTTCGGGACGCGCAAAGTTATTCCTGGCGATTGCTTTGTACGTGGTCTTTTGTCTCCTAGGAGTCTTTGCTTGGAAAGTTCTTGAAATACCTCAGCACTGACAAACTGGCCCTGCCTGGCACAGATGGAGAGGCTGTGGTCCTTTACCGAAGCGAATGAACTGTAGCGGCGAATGGGAGTGGAGAGGGCAGTCCCCTTCTTAGCAGCTAGAACCTTTGGAAAACATTTAAAAATTAGCTCAGTACAGGGAGCCGGATATTAAGCTGAGAACAGCACTTCCCCAGTTATGTAGATCCTTAATCCCTTTCACTGGAGGAATGTTTTGCCCCTTAATACAACGCAGCAAAACACAACAAAAATAAAACCCAAACCCCAGCGGCGGAAATGATTTTGGCGGGGCTCATTTCTGATTTGGCAAAGCTTAAAAAAAAAAGTAAAAACACCTCATAGAAATGCTGTAGAAAAATCAGAAGGGAGCTGTCCAAAATGTCAGCATTTTTTACAAGTTTTTTTTTTTTAAAGATTACTCCCCCCCCACCCAATTTAGAAATTTAAAATAATTATGAAGATGAATAAAGATGAATAATTTACTGGTGAAGTAGGAATGATGTTAATTTTGTGTCTGAGAATGGTTACACATTTTTTTTTCATCACTTAATGCATGAACTGTGAATGGAATTTTTCGTTCTATTTTACTTGATCATTTATAATTGCATTTGGGTTAGTACAAAATTGGTAGCAAGTATTTTCCCCTTAGTAGTCATCACATCTGGTTTAAAAGGCTAGTTTTTAGATATCATTAAAGAGAGTATAGCTTATGACTGTTACATTTCAATACAAAATTTACCTGTTGCCAGGTGAGTACTATAATATTACAATATTTGGTTGTAACTTTTAGGATTTTATTAAGATGATTAGACACAATAAACGCGTTGTTGCATTACTAATCAATAGTTTTAAAATAAGCTTAAAACCACTTACTAAAAGCATCCAGTTATCAAAGTGGAACTTTTAAGGAAATTTTCAAATACTTGGCTAAGAATGTGGTTTTTCACTTTACAAACAAATAACATCTTGTAAATCCACTGCATTATATATTGGGGCAAGTCATAACTTTCTAAGCAGAAACAGAGCTTTTGTATTCATTTTAAGGGGTTTTGAGTTTTTTGGGGGGAGGGAACAGACTTTTATTTGGGAGTATTTTTCAGGTAATTACAGTTTCAAAACCACCATACAAAAATGTAACAAAGTGCAGAGAAATATGTCAATGAGCAGAAATATTAGGATAAAGCAGAAGTGTCTATGTGTCAATGAGGGTAACCACTCAGGGAGTGTGTGTGAAGGGGGGCACTCAGGTTTAGGGGAGGTAACAACTTAAGTTTATACAAGCAATTCAAGTTCTACCTATTCTGCAAATTCACTTTAGCTTTGACTTGTTTTGCTGAAGGGCAGCCCATGAGCTCAGATTGCCGTATTTTCTAGACGGAATTTAGTAACTCAAATAAATGTCAAGTTGTCAAGACTCCAGGCCACCAAATTCACTTTCTGACCTATACTGGATTTTAATTTCAATACTGCATAACTTTTGTAAAAAGATCACATTTACTGTGAATAGCAATACAATAAACACCATGATCTTCTTGAAACATAGTCAAGTAGTCATGATTAATTTTTATTAATTGTTAAGTAAGACTGGTTTATTTTAATTAATAGTAATTTATATGCATTTAATTAATGGTGAAATAATTTTGTTTTTTGAAAACTAACATGTTTCAGGGAATTAAAAACCTCAAGCAGTTCAGTAAATCTGAAATTCATTTGCATTCTTTCGTAGTCTCTCTTTCTCTCTGTCTCTCTCACACACACACACACACACACACACACACACACACACACGCACACATACTGGAAAGGCTCTTAGGAAAACTGTAACCACTCCTGAATTTGAAACAAATTCACCAACCCATCCTAAGTGATGAATATACTTCATAAGGCATAATTCTCATCCTTTTGGGTACTATCTTACTGATTGATAATGATACTGGTTTATTCAAGTAAATTATAACAAATTGAACTGTGTTCCAGCTGTGTGCAAAACATTGTTCTAGTTGGCTTTGACTATTTTAGGGAGTAAATCAAAGACCCTTGCCCTCATAACGCTTATATTTTCTTGGGGTAAAATAGATCATAAACAAAAAATATAAGTAGGTAACTTTATATTTCGTAACTTATTTATATATGTATATAAATGATTTATCGCCTACCAGCCTACCCACTGTCCATGGCTCAGACTCTTTCCATCTCATTTTGTCTTCAGTCAATACACATCTACCCACACACCCACACAAATATACTCACATCAATCTAAGAACAGAAAAGTGATCATGGTGAATATCTGATACATGTTACTTCTGAAGCTGTGTAGCTGAAAACACTGCATATGATGATAGTTAAAGATGATTTAAAGATGATTAATGATTTAAAGATAGTTTAAGACGATTTGGAGAAGGAAATGGCAACCCACTCCAGTACTCTTGCCTGGAAAATTCCATGGATGGAGGAGCCTGGCAGGCTATAGTCCATGGGGTCGCAGAGTCGGACACGACCGAGCAACTTCACTTAAGACAATTTAAAAACCTTTAAAGATGGTTAACAATTTAAAGATGATTAAGCAAAATATGACAGGATATCTGCCCTTAAAAATTCTTTAGAAATAAATAATATTTTTTCAGAGGAACTGAAGTGGGAAATACTATCTTTTAACATATTGCATTCAAACTAACAACATTTTAAAGGGTGTTTATGACTATCCACGGTCCATCTACATAACCTCATTTAAAGGAGATGAGTGAATTAGAAGTAGAAATAAAGCACCCAGATACATAATTTTAATGAGAAACGTTCTACTTCTTCCACATTGAAAGTGATGTATTCATATACCTCTGTGAAAGTCAGTCAGAACCCCTAGAGTTTGAGGTCAAAGTTCTCCTAAAGTTTGTGCATCCTCCCCCCAAAAAAACCCTCACAATCTGATCATCTAATAATAAATGACAAAACACTTCAAAAATTTCAAAATTAGTTTGTCTTTAATTCAAAATTGATTTGGTTATCCAGTCAGTCCAATTACAGATAAAACCTTGCAGTATTTTCTCTACTCTTGCACATGAAAGTGTGCAATTACAATTTCAGTTTCACTGTCCGTGCTTTTTGTTTCATTATTTCCTTTAGAGTCTTTAGCTTACATCTCAAAATAAATGTGTGTGTGTTTACCTTCGTGTAAAGAATGGGCCCTAGCTTGACTTTCAAAAGTTAGTGAACAGTATTTTTATATTAGAGGAAAACTGAAATTGTAGTCTCAAGAAGCCACATTACATAATGAATTAATGCCATCTTATTCACAAGTTTTATTATGACCATATATTATTGCAGGTCAGCAATATTAATAATGGTCATTTCTGAATTGATTTCCATCATTCAAGGAAAATCTTTGAGATTACTTCTCTGCAATTCATTTTTAGGAGATGAGGAAATGTCTTCTGATACTGCCGTTTCAGTATATGCCCAGTTTCAAAAATTCGTGTACCACCCACGTAAGCCTTTACCTTTTATTCCCTGGCTTTTCTCCATTTTGCCCAAATACAAAACTTTAGGAAAACAGTGTTTTAAAAATGCAAGTAAAGCAACCAAGAGTTATTGTACCTAGTACACAAAGTCAACTCTGGCTGATTATGAAACAGATGAAAACTTACCAGAAGTCAGGTATTTAGACCCAGGAAAAACTCAGGTCATTAGTCTAACATCCCCTATGTGTAAGAAAGAACTTTAGGGAGTTAATAATTGCCCAAGGTCAACTAAAAGCAGAGCCAGGTTTAGAAACATTGTCAACTACTAAGTATGCAAGTTGACTCCATGTCTGTTGCCCATTATACAGCCTTGCATTTATAATGTGGTAACATCAGATTGGTTTATTTTTCTCCCTCAGTTCTTATAGCAACAAAAATTTGGAACAGTGGACTAAAGGGTCTAAAACAACAGACAAGTTACAGCTGATGCAGGAGACATAAGAGATATGGGTTTGATCCTTGGGTCAGGAAGATCCCCTGGAGGAGGGCATGCAACCCACTTCAGTATTCTTGCCTGGAGAATCCCATGGACAGAGAGCTGGGGGGCTACAGTTCATTGGGTTGCACAGAATCAGACACGACTAAAGGGACTTAGCTCGGGTCACACTCCTCCTCCTGGTGTGCCCTGTGCAAAATAGGGCTTGTACCCACCACTGATCAAGAAAGGGAATGCAAATAGGTGTATATCCAAGGCCAGTTGACAGTTGCAAGTTACAGAACTGTTGTATTTGTCTTCCCATAATTCAGTCTGTTATAATCAAATGTATGTATGTATAGAATATTTATGAACCCTTGATTGGCTCCTAGCTATCTGGGATTCCTTGAGGAAGCCCCTGGGGTTAGTTTGTATCCACTTGTGTGCCTAGGGTGCCTGTGTAGGAGTTGGAAAGCCCCTGTGGTTATTTTGTAGCATATCTGTGAGCCCTCCTGGATGTGTCTGATACTGGGTTTAGAGATCAGCTTGCAACCTTTTTGCTAAGCCACCCATCCTTGCTCATACCTAACTTCCTACCTAACAGTAATGTAAGCAGAAATGACTACATCTACCAATTTGTACATCTGAATATTTTCTAATAATATCTGAAATAATATATCGCAATATTATGTTGGATCAAGGAAATGAAAAATTGGGAGGCATTTAGAGGTGTCATCTAAGATTTATAGGGCTAGAGGTGTGTCTGCATGTAAAATATTTGTATTTAATACAGTCATTTTGTCTACAGATTCCTTTAAAATATTTACCAGTATTTCTAAAACAGGATTTCTTTCTTCCAGAGATCTATAGACTTTAAAGTGATCAATAGGTGAATTCAGGGACTTCAGGAGATAACCATGGTTTGCAAGTTTTTTTTCCATTCATGAATGTTCCAGATTGAGGGAAAATGATTAAGAAAACCTTAAAAGCTACTGTTCTAAGTTAGCATAAATGGAAAGAGAACACAGCAGAGGGAGGGAACATGTGTGGATAAGGAGAGGATTTTAAAGGACTAGTACCTCTCTTATTACTCAAGGAAAAGGGGAAAAAGAAAAAACAAAAAACCCTGTTGCTACATTTTATCAGAAAACAACCAGGGCAGTGGTTTGAAGAGACACTGTGTTGCAAATTTCTAAGATGCAGATTTGAAACTGATCAGATGGCCTGTTGCTGATATACTGCACTTGGTTCTGAGTTTTTGCAGTTAGCATTTTGTTTCTTCTTTGACTAAGAAATGTTTTCATGACCTATATAGATGACATCAGAGCTGAATCAGTTCCTCACTGAACAACAAAATTTGTGGGTGACTTCACTAGGGCCCTAGTACTCAATCAAAGACGATTTCCAGAGGTATAGTTGGGTTGGATACAATTGGCTATACATTTAAGTGCTACTAGACAAGAAGAATTGCACTAAATGTGCACGTTTGCACTGTGACTGCATGGATATGGCACATGAACTAATATAACCTCCCTCCATTGCTGGTGAGTTCTCACCACAGTCTATCACTTCTTTATTTCTATGTCTATTAAATGACAATAGCATTGCTGATTACTTGAATTCTGATTTTTGAGGAGTTAGATGAATTGAATGTAATACATATTGATTTCTCTGAGTGAACACAGCCATTTAATTACAGACAGGAGAAGTGCTATATTTGATAAGCAAGACTAAAAAATAATGAACTACACTGATAAAGTCATTTTAAGTGGTGATTTTGGCCTAATTCTTTATTCGAAGAAAAAGATGATCTTTAGTTTCTAACCATGCTGATTAAAAAAAAAAAAAAAAATAGGCCAATCCTGAAATGTCTTGAAGGCAGCTGAAGCAGTCTTTTTTTTTTTCTCCATCTTTATTGGTTTCTTCTCTCTGTCTCTCTGTCCCTTTGTCTGTCTCGACAGATAGATATTTTATATTCTAAATGTTGCAAGGAGTTATTTCAGAACTGCCTGAAATTTTCTACTGACTTTTTGTTATAGTAAGTCAAGACTCAGAGGAAATTAAAACTCAAACCTTTACTGGTGGATATTGACAAGAAATGAGAAAAGGTAGAGGGTTTTCTAAAATAGAAATATTGAATGTGTATGTGTGTGTATATACACACATACATATGTAGACAATCCAAATTAAAATACAAAGAGATTGTTGTGAAATTTAGAGATGTGAAAGTTCACACAGAATAGCAAATAAGTTTTTTTGAATATTAAAAAAAAATTATTTGGCTGTGACAAGTCTTAGTTGTAGCACTTGGGGTCTTTAGTTGTGACATGAGAACTTCTACATGTGGCATGTGGAATCTAGTTCCTGGACCAGGGATTAAACCTAGGCCCCTGCATTGGAAGCATAGAGTTCTAGCCACTGAACCACCAGGGAAGTCCCAGGAAATAAGTTTTAATTGCAAAAGAATGTTTAAATTAAAAAAAATGCACAACATTGAGACAAAGTTGCACTGTCAACTAATGATATTAAAAAATGGCTGTAATTAACACAGTATATTAACATGCAGACAGACCTGAAGAAGAAATGAAAAGAACCTCAATATACAGACTCTAAAAATATGGAAAATAAAGCATGCTGCTGCTGCTAAGTCGCTTCAGTCGTGTCCGACTCTGTGCGATCCCATAGACGGCAGCCCACCAGGCTCCCCCGTCCCTGGGATTCTCCAGGCAAGAACACTGGAGTGGGCTGCCATTTCCTTCTCCAATGCATGAAAGTGAAAAGTAAAAGTGAAGTCACTCAATCGTGTCCGACTCTCAGCGACCCCACGGACTGTAGGCTACTACACTTCTCTGTCCATGGGATTTTCCAGGCAAGAGTACTGGAGTGGGGTGCCATTGCCTTCTCTGAAAATAAAGCATAATATGCAATAATCACAAATCTGTCGGAAAACAAAAAATGATCAATATGTGGTTCTGGGAAAATTGAGTAATTATTTGCAAAAAAGGTACACTCTGTATGTCACGTTGCATTTCGAAATAAATGTCAGATGAAGAAACTCTAAATCAAGTTGGAAGAAAATAGACTTCATAAACACAGTATAATGGGAAAAATATACAGATTTGACCTCATAAATTTTAACAGACTTAAAAGTGTCATAAGTGAGTCAAGAGAATATTTTTAGCACATTATGAATAACAGTTTAATATTACTCTAATAATAACCTTTCAGTGTTTTTCTATTAAAGGACTTACCTCAAAATATTGTGATTCACAGCTTATATCCATCTTACTCACTAGATTAAAAACCTCTTAGAGAAAGTGATTATCATCATTTTATCCCTAGTGCTTCCAACATAATCAGGGACAATAGACATTGTCATTGACTACTAAGAGTTTTCCAAGTATACCAACAGAAAAATGAACTAAGAAATAAATTGATAATCTATAAAAGTTGGACATATTTAAGACCAATAAGCATCTAAAATTTTAATGGTAAAAAGTAAAGGAAAAAAATTAGATACATTTTTTAGCTTATCAAAGTAGCAAAGACCGTAAGTGAAGGTTGATTCATTTACAGATTTGATGGACATGAAGATGGGGCAAACTGCAGATTCCCCTAAATTTTTGGTAAGGCTTTTCATTGGTGTTTACAGAAATCTTTTGTTGCATGCTACAGAAATTAATTATGACTAACTTAAGGAATAAGATCCACAACGAAAAGAAGGTATTTTGTAGCTTATAGAATCAAAAGGAGAGGAAATACAATAGCTGCGGAGACAATGGGAGAAACTGCTGAAACCTTTGCCAGGAACCATCCCTGGGATGAATCAGCATCAGTCCTTTTCTATCCGTGTGTCAATTTGCTCCAAGCCCAAATTCCTGGAACGAGAAACATGACTGACCTAGCTCAAGTTTCATACCTATGCTTTGCTCAGCAGGTCAGCGGACACCTTGATTGCCCTGCTGTCAAGACCACATTCGAAAGAAAATCAAGGGACTCTTAACTGAGGAGCTGGTTGTGTAAAAACAACAGGTATCCATAGTGTGTGTATCAAAAGCCCTAAAGGTATCGGCTTTGTTTCAGTAATACCACTTCTAGCAGTTAATTCCATGTAATTAGAAATAACACACAGTTTCATTAAAATGCCATTTGTAGTAGTTTGGTAGTAAAATATAATCGACTTGGCCAATAACATCAGAGTAATGAAATTATGGCATATATTATTAAATTATGGTTTTGAAAGCCTGGTAATAACATTGGAAAATGCTGATGAAATCATAGTGGAAAGGAATACAAAATTTAATATGAAGGAGAAACTTGCATTCACATATACAAAAAGGCTTAAATATTAATGTTTGTTTTGGGGGGTATTAAGATTATGGGAATTTTGAGTTTAAGCCTATGAAAATAGTTTTGGCAGGAACAAGCACTACTTCAATAATCATATGAAAATCAATACTAAAACAAAAAGACAAAAAATAACTGGAGAAATGACAGTGGCTTTGAGCTTCTTGACAGCTGTATTGGAAGCAAAACATTGGACTGATATTCTTAATTTGGAAGGAAAGGAGCTTTGTATAATACAACATTCCCCTTTTCACATTAAGTTAGTTACTGTATCAAGTGAAATTTAGCTAGATTCCTATCTGAGTGACTTTTCAGGAGCCATCATGGACTTTGCTTTTTAAATCTTTAGCTCAATGTAATAGAATTTAAGATGTGTTCTCATTTTATGATTCAAATGAAGAATTCTTACTAGCATAGGAAGGTAGAATAAAAATAATTACTTTTATTGATACGTGTATTTCATTGTTTACCTTGCTCATTCCCATAAGCTCATGCTTAAATTGAGACATTACATCTTAAGATAAACTATAGGTTGTCTTGGTTGTTTATTCAATAAAACTAAAGATACTATACAATTTGATGGTAATAAAGCAGAAACCCATGCTTCCTTATATAAATCAGGAAGCAAGCATAGCTGAATATTTTGAATATTATTTTCCTCTTGTTCATACCTACAGCTCAGAAATTATAATTTCCAAAGAAGAACAAAGGGGTCTGGATATAATAATGGGTGGAATTTTCCTAGAAGAGCAATGTGTTTCTATTGTCATACATTTTTCCCCTGGCAGTTTACTGTGGTGTATTGGCAGAGCTTTAAAGTATGGGATGATCTTGTGAATTATACTTGAACAAATAATACAATTACTGGAAAAGAACAGAAGAAAAAGAAAATTGGTTGATGTTTGGTTTCCTCTAATAATCACTGCTGCCTTGTAGCTCATGGGGATGGGCAGTCTAGCAGCTGGTACCCTTCCAGGGCACAGGCTAGGATCATTTCGTTGTCATTTTCCTTTGTTAATGTATGTACTTTTTGAATGGATAATACACATATGGCAGAAAACACATGGTAAAAATTCTGCATTTCATATCCCTTCTCCATACACCCAGGATTCATCTTTCCCAAAGAGGTGATTACTCTTACTAGTTTCTTGGTGTCTTTTCAGAGCTTGCCTAGTGCATGCAAACGAACACTAAGCTTTCCAACGTTTTCTTTTTTCTTACAATTCTTATACAGACACTAACATTGTTGTGTGTGTGTGTGTATGTGTTTTGCTTCCTGCTTTTTAAGCTCAGCAATGTTGGAAGGACTGTCAGAGTTGATCGTTTCTTCATTCATTTTTAAACTTCATGGTATTACATTTGTTGAAAGTTTACCATAATTTATTATCGGACAGTCGCCTCCTGATGAACGATTGTGGTTTTCAGCTCTTTTAGCCAACGCAACCAATACTGTCATGCAAAATCTTGTAAGCATTATTTCATATGTGCAAGAATCTTTAAGACATAGAAGTGGAGTCTCTTGATTAAAATGTATGTGTATTTATTTACTTTGAAAATGTATGGGCCTTTGTTTATTTTACATTTGATTACCTTGCTTTCCTTATTTTTCGTCCCATGATTAATAGTGCTGAATTGAACTGGACCAAAAACGAGGATTGATGAAATTTTCCTAGAGACCCCTCACCCAGGTTTGCCACGATCTGCCAGTGTGTTTATGCAATTTACTGTGAGCTTACTTGCTTGCTGATCTTCCAGCATCTGCTCAACCATCTTGACCATGATAATAGTCACTAGAATAGGCAGACTTTTGTCAAGTTATTCCTTAATTTCAGAGAGTCTCCTTTCCTATCTAGAAAATAGGTCTACTAGACTAAGCCAATGGGAGGACTTGTTCTTCACCTACTAAATGATACTATTAAAAATAATCATGTCCTGTGTTGGCAAGGATGCAGTGAATCTGGTGCTTTCAGAAACTGTTGCAGTTAAGATTGGCACAGCCCTTTTGAAAAGCAGTTTGGCAGTATATTGGGGTAAAAACTATAAAAATATTCATATTGTCTTACCCACTAATATTACCTCTGGGAATCTCTCCTAAGAAAATAGTATAAAATATGGAAAAGGCCATATATTTGAAGATGTTGATGGATATATTTTGTGAAATAAAAAACTCAGAAGCAACTCAAATGCCCAATAACACCCTTAGACACGTGTATTTGAGGATAACATGTAATCATTAAAAGTAAATATGAGGATTATAATAAAAATGCCTATGCTATAATGTTTCTTGGATAAAACAGGATACAGACATATATACAGGTTCAACCATAGCTAGATAAAAACCTACGCCTGTGAATATTAAAATGATAAACAAAATGATGGGAAAAGTGGTGATCCCTTAGTTAACTTTTTAATCCCCATTTTTCTGGAATGTTTTACCACATTTTACATTTAAAATGGAAACACACTAGATTTCCCCTTTTCTTTTTAATATTTTGTATTGAATATGAGCTACGGCTTCTGATGATTCTTTGCTGCTCCACAGATACGAGCTTTTTCATCCTGTTTTTTGTACAGGTGACTTAGTGCTTACCATCTTCAGAGGTTCTTGGCTCAATCCCGTCTGTGTATCAAAAGACATCTTACTCAGCTTTCTTTCACTCATTCTCATGGTAGATAATTTTTTTCTTAGGCGACAAATTCAAATATTTTAAACGGTACTGAATTTGCTTTTTATTTCTTTTTAGATTTAACCTCCTACGATGCTCTCCTGTGCTCTCTAAGCTCTTACCGTGTTGATCTTTTTCTGTCTCAGACACTCTAGGCCAAATCAGACTGTCTCCTCATTTTTATTAAATTTTAAATATTTCATTAAAATATACTTAGGGAAAGCTAATAACATAGCACATGTATCATGCTATCAATGTACTTACCGGTGAAATAGATGGACACTAGGTAAGATTGCCCATGATAGTTGTATATTTTTATGAAAAAGCAAATGACTGTAGTGAGAAAAATACCCTTTTTATGGTATGAGTTAATTTGTTACATATGAGTACATTTGTACATATGAGTTAATTTTTTAACTTGCAGTGAATTATGAAAGAACAGCATGAAGTATGCATTTTACCCCACTAACTCCTTGGGAAATGAATGTAGTGGCATTATCTCTCTCTATTGAAATCAGTTTTATTGTAGCCTATCATGTTATCTTTGCCCAGTTGATTATCACGTTATCTTCAAAGTGTTCAGCTCACAGTTAATTTCAAAGAGACAGCAATGAGAAGAATGTCATCTCATGTTGGAAGCACTATATTTTACATTTCCATCTACTTATCTCTCCTGTCAAGAGAAATGATTTTGAATATCTTAATAGTAATGATGTTAATTTCTGAGACAACGCACCAGTGACTAGATAGGATCATTTTGAAGCCACAGTGGAAGGCAGTGGTGTAGCTGTCTAAAGGATTTGCTTTGGTCAAGTCCCATAAGTGGTCTGTCAGGACTGTCAATCTGAGATTGGGTCAGATGTTAAAGAATCTGTTTCACTACAGTTCAGTTCAGTCGCTCAGTCGTGTCCCAACTCTTTGCAACCCCATGGACTGCAGCACTCCAGGCCTCCCTGTCCATCATCAACTCCCAGAGTTTACTCAAACTCATGTCCATTGAGTCAAAGATGCCTTCCAGCCATCTCATCCTCTGTGGTCCCCTTCTCCTTCAATCTTTCCCAGCATCAGGGTCTTTTCAAATGAGTCAGTTCTTCATGTCAGGTGGCCAAAGTATTGGAGTTTCAGCTTCAGCATCAGTCCTTCCAATGAATATTTCAGGACTGATTTCCTTTAGGATGGACTGGTTGGATCTCCTTGCAGTCCAAGTGACTCTCAAGAGTCTTCTCCAACACCACAGATCAAAAGCATTGATTCTTCGGTGTTCAGCTTTCTTTATAATCAAACTCTCACATCCATACATGACTACTGGAAAAACCATAGCTTTGACTAGATGGACCTTTGTTGGCAAAGTAATGTCTCTGCTTTTTAATATGATGCCTAGATTGGTCATAACTTTTCTTCCAAGGAGCAAGTGTCTCTTAATTTCATGGCTGCAATCACCATCTGCAATGATTTTGGAGCCCCCAAAAATAAAGTCTGTCATTCTTTTCACTGCTTCCCCATCTATTTGACATGAATTGATAGGGCCAGATGCCATGATCTTAGTTTTCTGAATGCTGAGTTTTAAGGCAACTTTTTCACTGTCCTCTTTCACTTTCATCAAGTGGCTCTTTAGTTCTTCTTCAGTTTCTGCCATAAGGGTCATGTCATCTGCGTATCTGAGGTTATTGATATTTCTCTGGGCAATCTTGATTCCAGCTTGTGCTTCCTCCAGCCCAGCATTTCTCATGATGTACTCTGCATATAAGTTAAATAAGCAGGGTGACAATATACAGCCTTGACATACTCCTTTCCCTATTTGGAATCAGTCTGTTGTTCCATGTCCAGTTCTAACTGTTGCTTCTTGACCTGCATACAGATTTCTCAAGAGGCAGGTCAGGTGGTCTGGCATACCCATCTCTTTCAGAATTTTCCAGTTTGCTGTCATCCACACAGTCAAAGGCTTTGGCATAGTCAATAAAGCAGAAGTAGATGTTTTTCTGGAACTCTCTGGCTTTTTCGATGATCCAGCGGATGTGGCAATTTGATCTTTGGTTTCTCCTCCTTTTCTAAATCCAGCTTGAACATCTGGAAGTTCACGGTTCACATACAGTTGAAGCCTGGCTGGGAGAATTTTGAGATTACTGGCATGTGAAATGTGTGCAATTGTGTGGTGGTTTCAGCATTCTTTGGCATTGCCTTTCTTTGCGATTGGAATGAAAACTGACCTTTTCCAGTCCTGTGACCACTGCTGAATTTTCCAAATTCCTGGCATATTGAGTGCAGCACTTTCACAGCATCATCTTTTAGGATTTGAAATAGCTCAACTGGAATTCCATTGCCTCCACTAGCTTTGTTCTTAGTGATACTTCCTAAGGCCCACTTGACTTCACATTCCAGGTTGTCTGGCTCTAGGTGAGTGATCATACCATTGTGATTATCTGGGTCATGCAGCTCTTTTTTGTATAGTTCTCTGTATTCTTGCCACCCTTGTTAATATCTTCTGCTTCTGTTAGGTCCATACCATTTCTGTCCTTTATTATGCCCATCTTTGCATGAAATATTCCCTTGGTATCTCTAATTTTCTTGAAGAGATCTCTCGTCTTTCCCATTCTGTTGTTTTCCTCTATTTCTTTGCATTGCTCACTGAGGAAGGCTTTCTAATCTCTCCTTGCTATTCTTTGGAACTCTGCATTCAAATGGATATATCTTTCCTTTTCTCTTTTGCCTTTTGCTTCTCTTCTTTTCACAGCTGTTTCACTTATAAAGTACTAAAAATTCTCCTTCTCTAGACCTGTTAGGGATACCATTGCCAAGTTCATCCTTTTTTTAATCTTCCTAGTTAAACTGAGATATTTTACTCTTACCTATTCCAAAGTCCCCTCCACTCCCACAGTTGATAGTTTAACAAAATTTTGCATATCTTCCTTAAAAAGACCTTCAAATATTTACACTACTGTATTTAAAATTGATATCAAACAAGGACCTGCCAAATGGCACAGGGAACTCTGCTGAATATTTTTTTTTTTTTTTATTAGTTGGAGGCTAATTACCTCACAACATTTCAGTGGGTTTTGTCATACATTGATATGAATCAGCCATAGATTTACACGTATTCCCCATCCCGATCCCCCCCCCCCCACATAACCTAAATTGAAAAAGAATTTGTGTAATTAGCCTCCAACTAATAAAAATAAATGAAAAAGAATTTGAAAAAGAATAGATGCATGTATAATCAAATCACTTTGCTATACACCTGGGACTAAGACAGCATTGTTAACCAACTATACTCCAATATATATTAAAAAAAAGTCCTTCAGCAACTTCTCAAGCTCTAAAAACATATCCATTTAAATGTCTATCCCATGATTAGGAGTTGGGATGATATGATGAAATTTGAAAATGAAGTTAAAATATAATTTTAGTAAATGGTACAATAGTTCCTATCTCATTAGGTTTTCATTGAGAATAATAGAAATAGTAATAGTATGTAATTTTTAGAGTGTTACCATGTGTTGGATATAGGATTGCTTATCCTTTTATAGGAATTTTATCATTTATTACTTAGCAAAACCATAGGAAATAGTTGTTATTAATATCTTTATTTTATAGATGTTGAAACTAAGAACAAGATACTGAGTTAAATAACATTTCCAAGACTCAAAAATGATTTTTCTGATGGAGTCAAGAATCTAACTCCGAAACATCAAACAAAAAGTGAACTACTTTTTTTTTTTTTTTACTGGCTTTTGTTGTAGAGTGAATTTTCAACTTTTCCTTCCTGAAGAAAGTCAATAAAGGAAGTGAAATTTCAAATGTACATATATCTATACATATACATGGGCTTCCCAGGTGGCTCAGTCGTAAAAAGTTTGCCTACCAATGCAGGAGATGCCCGTTCAATCCCTGGGTCAGGAAAATCCCTTGAGAAGGAAATGGCAACCCACTCCAGTGTTCTTGCCTGGAGAATCCCATGGACAGAGGAGTCTGGTGGGCTATAGTGCGTGGGGTCACAAAGAGACATGACTGAGCATGCAACTCTCATGCCTAGATGTACACACATACATTTATACATATGCATGTTTATATCTTTGTTTATTACTAAAAAGGAACAGGCCCAGGGTAGCCTAACAACTGAAAAAACGATCCCGTCTTCCTCAGACACTGACTATAATTTCTGTCTATATTATTTATGTCCTCTCATATATTTACCATGCTGTTTTATTACTTCACATCTCAATTTAAAGTTGGGAAATGCAGTAAGTGATATTTTGAAATCAAATTTGAAAAACTCTCTTAATAAGATTCCCTTTGTGTAGTCAGTTTAAAAATGAAATCAAGATATTTTGGCTTCTCACCAAAGCTTCTTTTGTGAGATGGGGATGGGAGCTCAGAGTTGAATACATTTCTATCACATTTTTTAAAGGCTTATTTTAAGTTGATAGTTTATTTCTCTTTCTTAGTCGGTGATGGGAAACAGCATCCTATACTTAATTTTCCCTTATAACTCAGTTAGGATGTGAGAACTATTTTATGCCATCAGAGGCTTGACAGATACTTAACGATCGATGATCTTTTCCATCTATGTTAAAGTCCTGAAAAATAGCCAAAAGTAGCTAAAGCAGTGATTTCAATTCACAGCAACTTGATCATTAACTCCTGTTTGAACTGGGGACTTACACCTGAAGCCTTGTTTCCTAGCTATTTTAAAGTCATATTCATTATCATATTTATATCTACTTACCAGTTGCAAAAGTAATTTTCCCAGCAGGACTTGGCTTAATAGCCAAGAGGCCATGAATCACACTCATGAAATTTTTCCATTAAATATATTAATATTATATTTCAAGAAACTGAATTCTCATAGATTATGATTGAAGAAGACTCATAGATGTAGCATGGTCTGTACTGATGCTAGATGCTCCAGAGCAGGATTAGATCTGGCATTAATCCCCATTATTCAGCCTTTCTTTTTCTCACTTTCACTTTGCTTTCTTTTCAGTTACTTTTTATACATTTCATGCTATCTCAAAACCAATTTACTATAAAATCCCAAATAAATAGCAAAATTTCAAAATTTCTGAGAAGGAAGAAATAGATAATACATGAATGTTGGAAAGATGGAAACTTAGAATTTATATAATTTAAAATTGTATGTATGCTGTGCTTAGTCATTCAGTGGTGTCCTACTCTATGTGACCATGGGTACTGTACCCGCAAGGCTTCTTTGTCCATGGGATTTCCCAGGCAAGAATATTGGAGTGGGTTGCCATTTCCTTCTCCAGGGATCTTCCCGACCCAGGGATCCAATCTGCATCTCCTATGTCTCCTGCATTGCAGGCAGATTCTTTATCTGCTGGGCCGTTAGGAATATCCACTTTTTGGCTGTTGCTTCATATTTGTGAACCACTATTTTTGTGTGGCAGAATTAATGTATGTGGTACACATGATTACTTGTTCTAGTAGTAGAACTCCATTGCTGTGTTGCCCTACCTCATAAAAGTTTTTGGCTGTTTTCTAATCTGTCATCTGGTGATGTAAAAAATACTTAGCGTCCAGATGTCTTATGCCTGTCAAATCACATTGTAATTCCAAGAGTGCAGTAGTATTTATTGATACTGAAGGGTGAAATAACAACAACAACAAAAAAAACTTGTAAAAGAGAGAGTTAATAGGCAGTAGGAAAGGAAGAGGGATGAGAGTAGATAGGAAGAGCAGCAAAAACCAGATAATGGAAGGTAACATGCAAGGTAGTGTGAGTGCTATGAATAAGAACGAGGCAGAGGAGGGCATCAAGCCAGATAGGAGAGTGGCCAGCACACTTTAGGTTGGGTTGTTAAGAACAGTTTCTCACAACTTGTGATGTTTGAGTTCAGTTCAGTTCAGTGGCTCAGTCATGTGACTCTTTGTGACCTCAACGACTGCAGCCCACCAGGCTTCCCTGTCCATCACGAGCTCCCTGGGTTTGCTCAAACTCGTGTTCATCGAGTCGGTGATGCCATCCAACCATCTCATCTTGTGTCGTCCCCTTCTCCTCCTGCTTTCAGTTTTTGCCAGCGTCAGGATCTTTTGCAATATTTGATATATGAGTAAAGACCTGAGTTAAAAGAAGGACCATGCCATTTGACACTCTCTGGGGAAGAATTCTCCAGGCAGAGATGTTGCAGGAGGAACCAACCAGGTGTGTTGAGATACCTCACACAACCCAGTGCCACTGCAAAAAAGTGAGTGAGGGGTAGGCCAGGAGGTGAAGATGGAGAGATTCCAGAGCCTGCCAATGAGTCCCCTGGAGGCTTGAACGAAAGATCATAGAATAGGGTTGAAATATCAGTGATTGCAGGGTTTTGATTGGAAAGGTAGGGTGATGTCTTTTCTGGCTGCTCATGTGTAGATGCCAACAGGAGAAAAAGAGCCTGCTAGGAAATGAGTTAGAGGCTATGTTAGAGTAGTAGTTGAGAAATGATGGTGGCCTGGGAGGCATGGAATCGAAACACCCCAGCTGCATTCACCAACCTCTGAAAATGATTTATCTTTGTTTGCTAATGTCTCACTTATGATTCTACACATTATATAAGGATAATGGCAGAAACCAAGGTGCTGCAGACTCATTTGGGAGCTATATTCTACCCTTACCACGTTTGTGCATCTTATTTTTCCTAAGGCAACTTATCAATAATAAAAACCCTAAAAGATTTGTAAATTAAATGTGCTAATTAGTATTTCCATCTTCTCTCTTCTTTAGATTTAATTCCTGCTACACTATTTATCATTTATCACACCTTCTTGATTGATTATTGCTCACTGACCTGGATGAGAGGAAAGATATTCTATAGTTACGTACATCATTTTATTGTGTGCATAGCTTCTAAAACTCTTTAACTTATCTGGACTCTTGAGTTGCAAGACAGAAACCCAATTCAAAATAGCTCAGGATAATTTATTGGCTTCCATAACTGAACAATCCAAGGGGAAAATTCAGGTACATCAGAATCAAAGATTTCAGCCAATGATATGGGACATTGTCTAACCCAGCATCATTGGGTTCTGCTAACTTCTGCTTGGCTTCATTCTCAAGTGATTTCTGTCTTTTTCTCTCTTTCTCCAACATCACCCTCCCTTCTGTCCCACCTAGTTATCTCTGAATGATAACTAGTTATCTCTGAATGAAAGATGACAGAAAGGAAGAACTGATTTTCTTTTCTGAGGATAGTCACATGTGACCAGGAGAAGTGAGTGCCGGCACTTGTCTACACCTTGCTTTTCTGAAACTTCTTATAAGGGCTAATCATGACCCTAAGGAGAGTTGATGGGGAGACAAAAAGTAATTATGTTGACTTCGGTTGACTGACTTCAAATATATTTCAGGCTTTAACAGCTTCCAAGAAATCCAGAATCTACGTTTTTTGGGTTTATTTATGTGAGAAAAGGTTTTTTAATAGTCTGAGGTAACAGAACAAACCTCATTGATATTTGGGTGAATGCAAAAGTTGCCCAATGACCATGAGATAATGACTGGATCATTGTCTGTTAAACATTGCTTCCAATTATGATACGAACATTCATTTGAACCACCCTTTCCATCAAGAGCAGCATGAAAAGTTGTTGGGTGGAATGTAAAAGAAAAATGAAACTTTCTTAAATGCAGCCAAGTGTGTAAGGAATTATAGTGCTGAAATCTGGAGAAGGAAGAACCAATAGAAGTGAGTTCAGCATTTAAGAATTTTTTTTATCATCAGGAAGAAGTGTCTGAGGGGTGAGTTGAACTCTTGGAGCTCTTGTGGGTCTGGGTAGAAGCCCTAGAACTTTCCCAGGGGGATTCACTGCCTTATCATCCTCCACCTGGGGCTGCTTAGGAGTAAGTTTATGGAAAGCAAACCAGTCTTTGCACAACTTGAAACCCACCTCTGTATTATATGGGTGGCCTGGAAAACCACAAACCTTGAAATCAGATTAAATTGGGTCAAACTGGCTGGAATCTCAAGTGCCTGGAAGAAGAAAATGAAAAGCCTGTCTAAAAGAAATATCATCATTCTAAGTTTGAAATGCTTTAACATATAATTTTTCATACATAATAGCCAGTATACATTTAAACCAGGCATGCATTCACCAGGGAATCAAAGTGAACACTCTTCAATGCAGGGCAGATGGTAATCATGTGCCTCTAGATATAATATCCTGAGAATGAGACAGTGTCATTTATATAATATTATGATTGAGATTATATAACATGAATCTAATCATTGGGAGACAACAGATTAACTCTAATGAGGTCGTTTTATTTAAAAGAGGGAAAACAGGAGAAAAGATGTAGTAATGTTCTAAATTAAAAGAGATCAAAGGGACGTGACAGCTAAATCCTGTATATTGTTCTATATTGAACTCTGTACTGGAGGGGAAAATATGCTAAAAAATGATGTTATTGACTCAATTCACAAAATAGGATATTGGATGAAAGGCTAGATAAAAATATCTGTGTTAGTTTGCACTGCCACAACGAAGTGTCATAGTCTGAGTGGTTTATAGAGAACAGAAACCTCTTTCTCACAGTTGTGATGACTAGAAGCCTGAGATCAGGGTGCCAGCGTTGTCACGTTCTGGTGAGAGACCTCTTCTGGATTGCTGATGGCTGCCTTCTCCTTGTGTTCCCTCCTGTGGCAGGAAGAGCTAGCCAGTTCTCAGGCCTCTTAAGGACACTAATACCCTTCATGGGGCTCTATCCTCATGACCTAACTATTTCCCAAAGGCCCCACAAATACCTTCACTTGGGATTAGGATTTCAACATAGGAATTTTATAAGGACACAAGCATTCATTGCATTGCAGTGTTATAACAATGTTAAGTTAACCGAAGTTTGTAACTATCTTGTAGTATGTAAGGTAATATCCTTATCTTAGAAACTAAACTCAAAAGATTTTGTTAAATATCAGCAAGCTGTCATGTATGCAACTGATCCTCAAATGATTAAGAGAAAACTTATATACATACATTATAGACTTGTATTTATATTAATTTATGGATAAAATGATAAAGCAAAGGGGAAAAATATTAAAAATATTTGAATCAAGGAAAGGTTTTTGGGTATGCTATGTATTGCCTTTATTCTTAGAAATTCCCTATAATTTTAAAATTATTTACAAATGAAAAGTTAAAAAGAAAACTTAGGCCCACCAAGACCTAAGACATGTAAATTATCAGATACAACCTGTAATATCTTAACTAAATTAAAAAATCATATATATTTATTATCTTTATTGATGTGAAAAAAAAACCAAACTTGAAAATTTACACAGGGGTGACATAGAAGCTTTGAAAAAGAATCATTTTGAATTTATGATTTGAAAATAACAATAACTGAAGCTAAGGATTTATTGGAATAAATTTAACAGTAAATTAGACATAAAAGAAGAGAGACAACTAGCTAGAAGAAGGGGCAGAAGAAACAATGATGATTGTGGGCAGAAGAAACAATGATGATTGTAAGATGAAGGTCTGAAGGTATGAGAAAGACAGTGGGTAGTCTTTACATGCATCTAGTTAGAGTTCCAGAAGGGAAGGAAAGAAGGAGACAGAAGCCATTCTTGATGAGACAGTGCTTGAACCTTTTCCAGAAGTGACCATGAATTTTAAATCATACTTAGACACATCATAATGGAATTGCAAAAATACAGAAGAAAATCATATCTTTCCATAGTTAGATTAGAACAACATCCAGAACCCTAGTGGAAGGCATGACAGTAAGATGTTATCTTTAATATATTGAATAAAAATAACTACTTACCTCTCAAATTGTACCTAACGGAAATATTCTTAAAGTGAATGAAAAGTGGAATAAAACTAGATTTTCAGATAAAGTAAAGCCAAACAAAAACTGAATTTATCACCAGCAAACCTGCACTCAAACAGTGTATAAAGAAAGTGATCTCACAGGTACAGGAAACTAAAAGATCAAAGAGAATGATAAATCTGTAGATAAATCTAAATGAAAATTGATTTTATAAAATAATTATGAAATTGCATAAATTGAATTGAGAGAATTAAAATACCTGATAACAACAACAGTATCATATCAGTTAAGGGAAAGTTAAATGAAGATAAAGTGGTTATTTTGGTCCTTTAATTGTCTGAAGAAGGATATAAGACTTTAATACATTGATGATGTGCTGTAAATTCTAGAGTAAATCTAGGAGAATAGAAAAATGTATTATAATAGAAAAGTGAAATTCTAATTAAACGAATATTCAGTAAAAAAGATACCAAAAAATGAGAGAAACTGTAATGACACAATCAGGAAAAATAGAAAAACATAGATGGTGAAGTCACAATGGATATTTTGTAATGATATAAAATGTAAATTGATTAAATGATCTCAATCTCAAAGATTATTAGACTGTATTAAAACTTTTGTTTTCAAAGGAGTACTTAAAACTTTAGGATGTGGAATTTGAATTATGCAGGATTGGAAAAGCTATCACTATTCATTGATTCTGTATGGTGATGATGGCTTTATATATAATCGTATATATTATATGATTATATATATACGTGTACGATTATACGAAATAGCATTTCAAATCGACAATGAGATACCACCTCAAGCTTACTAGAATGACTGTAATAAAAAAGGCAAGAGATAACAAGTGTTGGTGAGGATGTGGAGAAAAGGGAACCCTTGTGCGCTACTGGTGGAAACATAAATTGGTATTGTCACGTGGAAAATGGTATGGAGGCTTGTCAAAAAAATTAAGAATAGAACCACCATATGATCCAGCAATTCTGTATATATACACAAAGGAGACGAAACAGGGTATTGAAGAGATATCTATACCCAGTATTCATTATGTCATTATTGACAGTAGCCAAGATAATGAAAACAACCTAAGTATCCATCAGTGGATGAATAGATAAAGGAAATGTGGTATGTATATGGATGAATATGAATAATAATGGATATTATTCATCCATAAAAAAGGAAATTCTGCCATTTGCAACAACATGGATGGATCTTGAAGACATTATGCTAAATGAAATAAATCAGAGAAAAATAAATACTATATGATCTTATTTACATGTGGAATCTAAAAAGCTGAACTCATACAAACAAAGTAGAATGCTACTTTGGTTGGGGCTGGGGTCAGGAAAATGGGGAGATGGTGGTCATAGCATATACACTTCCATTTATAAGATGATTAGGTTCTACGATGTAATGTCCAGCATGATGATAGTAGTTAGCAATATTGTATTATATATTTGAAAGTCGCTTAGAGAATAGACTTAAATGTTCTCACCACACACACAAAAGACAGTTATGTAAGGTGATGGAGATATTAACTAACCCTATTGTTGTAATCATTATGCAGTACATACGTGTCAAATCATCACATTACACAATAGATTTACACAATAAAACTTCAATAAAACTATAAAAATATTATAAAGCATAAGATTTTATTCACATGATATATATATATGTGTACACACACACACACACACACATACATATATATGCCACAGGACTGGAAAAGGTCAGTTTTCATTCCAGTCCCAAAGAAGGGCAATGCCAAACAATGGTCAAACTGCCATACAATTGCACTCATTTCACATGTAGCAAGGTAATGCTTAAAATCCTTCAAGGCAGGCTTTAACAGTATGTGAACTGAGAGCTTACAGATGTACAAGCTGGATTTAGAAAAGGCAGAGATACCAGAGATCATATTGGTAACATGCATTGGATCATAGAAAAAAGCAGGGGAATTCCAGAAAAACACCTGCTTCATTGACTGCACTAAAGCCTTTGACTGTGTGGATCACAGCAAACTGGAAAATTCTTCAAGTGATGGGAATATTGGACCACCTTACCTGACTCCTGAGAAACCTGTATCCAGGTGAAGAAGCAGCGTTTAGAACCAGATATGGAACATGAACTGATTCAAAATTGGGAAGGGAGTACATCAAGGCTGTATATTGTCACCCTGCTTATTTAACTTCTATGCAGAGTTTATCATGCGAAGTGCCAGGCTGGATGAACCACAAGCTGGAATCAAGCTTGCCCAGAGAAATATCAATAACCTCAGATATGCAGATGATACCACCCTAATGGCAGAAAGCGAAGATGAACTAAAAAACCTCTTGATGAAAGTGAAAGAAAAACCTCACTTAAAACTGAACATTGAAAAAACGAAGATCATGGCATCTGGTCCCATCACTTCATGGCAAATAGATGGGGAAACAATGGAAAAAGGAGAAAAAAAGAGAGAGAGACTTTATTTTCTTGGGCTCTGAAATCACTGCAGATGGTGACTGCAGCCATGAAATTAAAAGACACTTTCTGCTTGGAAGAAAAACTATGACAAACCTAGGCAGCATGTTAAAAAACAGAGACATTACTTTGCTGACAAAGGTCTGTATAAGTCAAAGCTGTGGTCTTTCCAGTCGTCATATACGGATATGAGAATTGGACCATAAAGAAAGCTGAGCGCCAAAGAATTGATGCTTTCAAACTGTGGTGTTGAAGAAGGCTCTTGAGAGTCCCTTGGATTGCAAGGAGAGCAAACCAGTCAATCCTAAAGGAGATCAACACTGAAGACTCATTGGAAGGGCTGGCTGGTGCTGAAGTTGAAGCTCCAATCTGATGAGAAGAGTTGATTCTTTGGAAAAGATCCTGATGCTGGGAAATATCAGAGGTTGGAGGAGAAGGGGACGACAGAGGATGAGATGGTTGGATGGCATCAATGACTCAATGGACATGAGTCTGAGCAAATTCCAGGAGATAGTGAAGGACAGGGAGGCCTGGGGTGCTGCAGTCAGAGTCGTACACAGCCGAGTGACTGAATAACAACATTTATGTATACATATATGTGCACACACATGCATACAGACACTGACATGTGTGTGTGTGTGTGTGTGTGTGTGTGTTTACATTAACTGGGCTTTAGTGGTGGTTCAGATGGTAAAGAATTCACCTGCACTGCAGGAGACCCAGGTTAGATCCCTGTGTCTGGAGGATTCCCTGGAGAAGGGAATGGCTACCCACTCTGGTATTCTTGCCTGAAAAATCCCATGGACAGAGGAGCCTGGTGGGCTGCAGTTCATGGGGTTGCAGAGAGTCGGACACGGCTGAGCGACTAACACTTCCGTATATAAACTGGTTAGTTTAAAAATACTGTAAATAGCAGACATAAATATGAACCGTTAAATTATTACTATATTTCTGTTCTAGTTTTAGTCTATTTTCCTGAGGTGACTCTTTCTTTCTCCTTCAGCCCCTCAAAGTATAGTGAACTAAGTCAAGAAGTGTCCCAATATAGTGACCTAACAGTAATTATCTTGCTAAATGCTACAATCTCTTGGCTTTATTAAGTCCTGATTTTCTTCTTTATTCCTGGAAAAGCCAGTGTACTATCACTTTTGCCTTTTTCTTTGAGGATCTAACTAACTCTCCTCTCAGGATGTATACATATGTGCTAAGTCACTTCAGTTGTGTCTGACTCTTTGTGACTCTATGGACTGTAGCCCGCCAGGCTCCTCTGTCCATGGGATTCTCCAGGCAAGAATACAGGAGTGGGTTGCTATGCCCTACTCCCAGTCATCTTCCTGATGCAGTGAAGTCACTTGCTTTTTTCTTCCCCATCTCTGTTATTCTCTTGCTTTGGCAGGTAGGTTCTTTACCACTAGCGCCACCTGGAAAACCCCCTCCCATCAGGATAACTTGCTGTATATTTTTTGCCTGCCTTTTCTCTACTTTTGATAGAGAAAAGCATAGGGAATATTTTGAAGTTCATATCCTAGTTCCTAAATCATCTTTTAGTAAATGACTCACTGTGATTTAAATTACCTTACCTAAAAAATTGACAGACTATTCTTAACTATGATCAACGTGTTAAATGACTGAATATAACAACTTTAATTTAAACATAAGTAGATAACTGTATATAGTAAACTTAAGGGTATTTTTAGGATTTAAATCCAGGCCAGCTCTCCCAATCCAGGGCAGTTTAAGCAAGCACTCTGGTCCTTTGGTGATGCTATTGTCAGAGGTCAGATAAAGTTCTTTTCTCATGCAAAGCATTCAGTTTGTTTTTCGACGTGGTTAAGGCGAGGAGGGGCTTCCCTGGTGGCTCAGTTGGTAAAGAATCTGCCTGCAGTGAAGGAGACCTGGGTTGGGAAGATCCTCTGGAGAAGGAAATGGCAACCCATTCAGTACTCTTGCCTGGAGAATTCCATGGACAGAGCAGCCAGGCAGGCTGCAGTCCATGGGATTGCAAAGAGTCAGACACGACTGCACAACTAACTTTCACTTTCAAGGCAAGGAAAGAAAATGGTTCTCTTTTTAGTCCATCATTCAGATGCTGTCATAGGGAATTTCTTGATTTGGAACTCTGAAAGGTGGTCTTCAGTCCTATTTCTGCCAGTCAGTTATTGAGAAGATAATTGATTTACTGATAAATATCAGATAATAATTGTGCATCTGATGGATGCACAGCAATTTAATATACCTAATAAAAATATCCTTTCTTTTCAGACTTTGAAAGTCCATGTCACTTGTAGTCACTTAGATTTTCATTACCGTTGTTTCCCTTTGACCAAAGGAAAGGGTCTTTATATTTTTAAATTGCATTTCTGAAATCCTGAAGCATACTAAGAGTACCTCTTCTCACGTTGCACTCACTAGGAGTAACATGGCTTTGCCATTAGGTTATATCCTGATGAAGATCATATGTTATTAGCATCACTGCTGGGAGATGAGAGGGTCTTGATCCTTCACACAAAAAATTGTTGTCAACAATATTAGCCTTATGTGCTTCTGAACTGAGCTTAGTGAACTTTTTAAAATATTTTCTACTCATGTATGTATACATGCTGCTTGGCATTGGTTTCCAGACTTAAAATGAGGAGGGATCAAATTTTTTCAAAAGGATGTTGGGGAAAACTGGCCTAGATACTGAGGTATCTAAGAGTCCCTCGGGAGGGGAAAGTAAGTTGCTCAAATATGTCTTTGTCCTGTAATAATGTAAGCTGGCTACTTACCAGCACCAGACTTGGTCTATCACTTGACTAGCATATACAATTTTACTTCAATTGTAGGAACGTTATAAGCTCTGGCATTTTGCCAACACTCACAAGTGTTGCTCTGATTGTGTATGTTCACCAGCTCTTCTAATAAAGATATAATTTGTGCCAAGAATTGATGTGTCATTTGTAGTTTTACCAAATTAGTTGTTTGTGTGGAATCAAGCTATAGGTTTATTTTGTTGTTTTTAAATGCAGAACATTCAACACTACTAATAGTGATTTGTGTATCACTTTAAATTGTCATTTTCATTATGAATCTGTATTTTATCTTGGCTGGTGTGCAAACAGGACACATTTTTATATGAACACATTTTTTTTTCTGAGTGTGATAAAAGGCTGTTAACATGCATTGCTGAAATGTTTGGGTACATTTATATTGACTAAAATAATATTTCTATTTTGTATTTTAAGGCCCTTCAAGATTCTGGACCTCCCATTTCTCACAAAAATGATCATAAGTGATATTTTGTGTAAATTATATGGATACATAAGCTTATATCCTAGGAAGTTTCTCAAATTTACATAAATGAATTGTTACATATTGACTATCCATTTCTAATTAGAGAGCTGTTTCCTGATTCAGTCCAGTGTGTCCATTAGACTACCAGATAGCTTCAGAACAGGAATGCTTAGTAAATTATATCGCTTAAGCATTATTAAATCATGTGTATTTAGTAAAAGCTCTATAAAAGTGGTGATAATGATATACATCCATTGATTCTTGAAACATAATTGAAATATTAGTTGAAACTTTTAAAAACGAAGAGCGTGTTCTACATAATAAAATGCAAGGCAGAGAAGAATAAACCTTGTCTTTTGTGCCATGCCAATCCGTATTTAAAAATCCCAGTTTAATATCATCATGACTAAGTATAAATCCACCTGCTATGAAGAGGCTCCTAGAATAGTTGCCAATCTAGACACAAAATGAAAAGAGAATTTTTTCATAAAGACTTCTTATGTTCTGAACTTTTTTCAATCTTGGATGGGATTTTTTTCCCAGTGCATTACCCCCTGGACTCTGGCATGATATTTGTTTTCTTGCCACAAAGAAGCAATATCTGCTACTACCGCCTCTGTTATCCCCTGCCTTCTGCTTCTTTCTGCTCCCTATTTTCAGGACTGTCAGGAAGATAGATCTCCACTGCTCATCATTTTCTGGAAAACAGAGGGAAGAGTAACACCTTACCCAAGTCAGAAAAGTTATATGAGGATAAAATGAGGTATTTGTGCCTTGAAAGCTTAGACGGACATAAGACTTTATAATTACTATAAAATTCGAAATGTCTTTTCTCCCCTGTCTTGCCCTTCATTGCCAAACACAATCCCATTTTAGCTTAGTAAATTGAGCAGAATTAACTCTCCTCTGCTGACCTGACCTCACAGCCTTTCTGTTTACTTCTTAGGCAACAGGTTTATGCTGAGAGATCTTTTGAAAATGAAGTGAGTTTTGTTGCCACAGAGGTAGAGAAAGTGTTCTACTTGGCTTGATTTGATAGGATATATTTTGAAGCATTTCTGTCCATTTTATCAAATTTAGAAGTATATTTTATATATTTTACTTATTAATAAAGTGCAAGTGTTTACAATACCTGGTCCTTTACATATTTATGTAATTCCTTATAATGTGAGAAGAAATATTAAACAAGTGATCCAGATTTTTTTTCACATTTATTCAGGCCTTGGAAATAGAAATAAAAAGTCCTGCTGAAATTCTAGCATAGTTGTACTTCCACTGCAATTGTGAGAGCTACCAGACATGAATGAGAGAGTGGGGAAGCTTGAGTATTTGGTGCAGAAGATACCATACCAGTCTCTTAAGAACTTTTTAAAAAAATTTCTTGGGAGGAAATGGTAAGGAATGGTTTATGCACAGTGAACATATGAAAATGCATGTATAACAAGAGCAACAAAAACTAAATGGGGATGGGCATCTGATTCACAAAAACTTTTACCTTGGGATTCTTGCATAGCACAGTGCTTCCTGCCCTGTAGTAAGCTGTTGAAAAATAATTATTGTGTAACTCTCAGTCTTGCTAATATCTTTTACAGTATGACAGAATATTTCAAGCATCACTTCTGTTGTGTAAAGAAAATTGGCATCCACCCTTTATTTTATTTCTGCTCATAACCTGCTCATTACTGAAAGCTAGATCTGGCTGTTAACTGCTAGGAAGCCAGTACTCAAGAGGCAAGGCTGGCCTTTAGCACTGAGCCACCTGGGAAACTCCAGGTAGAAAGGAAAGTTTGCTTTTTTTCAGAGGCTGGCAACTAGGGGAGATGGTGGGCTCATTTCGAAGGGCAACTCCCCACTGATGATCAGTGGGCAAGAGCTTTTAAAGGGGAATTTCAGGGGTATATATATGAAGGAGGGAGGGGTTAAATGCAGAAACAACACCTTCAGCTCTGACAGTCATCTTGAAACTGGTCATCTGTGGTGTGATCAGCCATCATCTTGATTGTTTTGAGTACAGTTAATCTTCACTTCCAGGGTTGATCTGTTCCCATTTCTTAGAGGCCATTTCTAGGAATTATGGCAGCTTGTGTCATGTCTTCCCAGGTGGTGCTAGTGGTAAAGAACCTGCCTGCCAATTCCGGATACCTAAGAGAGACAGATTCAATCCCTGGGTCAGGAAGATACCCTGGAGGAGGGCATGGCAACCCACTCCAGTATTCTTGCCTGGAGGACCCTATGTACAGAGGAGCATGGTGGGCTGCAGTCCCTGGGGTTGCACAGAGTCAGACACAACTGAAGTGACTTAATATGGATGCATGTCATGGCTACAGTCTGGTCATCATGTCGTTAAGTTCTTACAGCTGGTGGGGGTACTAGTATCTATAAGACAGCTTGCCAGATAGGGCTGAGTTTTATCTGTAGCCCTTGAGAAGGAACTAAATGTCCTTGACTTTGTTTATTACTGACTGAAGGACAAAACTGTTTATTTTGTCCAGTTTGACTACTTCCTTTGTTTCTGCATTTTCTTACTTCTCCGATTAAACTTATTCTTTGGCTAAAGTTTTTCTGCAGGCAAAAGTAGGCAGAAGACATGGAGTTGGGGAGACCATAGGGTCTTGCTTGTTTCAAGCTCACCATTAGTATACTGACAACATTTGCTGCCAATCTTGGTAATCTCCAGCTGAGGGCTTTCAGACCTCAGACAAGGCAGGTTGGAAAAAGCACAGGTTACTGCCCCCAGGAACATTCTTAACTAATAACATCTTGAAGTTGGAGGTAAATACACACCTCTTCGCTCTCCATGTGGGCTAAGTCTGAGATATATTCTGTCTTGCCTCCTGGCATTGCCTTCAGGACCACTGGATAAAGCAATAACCTACTCAACCACACACCCACTTTTATAAAATTAACTTTTATTGGTGTGTAGTTGATTTACAGTGTTGTGTTAGTTTCAGGTGTATAGCAAAATGAATCAGTTATACATATATCCATTCTTTTTATATTCTGTTCTCATATAGGTTATTACAGAGTGCTGAGTAGAGTTCCCTGTGCTACACAGTAGGTCCTTATTACTTACACATTTTCTGTATAGTGGTGTGTATTTATCTATCCTCATCTCCCAATTTATCCCTCCCCCCTTTCCCCCTGGTGACCATAGATTTGTTTTCTACATATGAACCATGCACCCTGTATGGGCTTCTTTATCTGGCACCTGTCTCCCCTCATTGATTCTTCCTGAAATGAGCTCCCAAATAATCTACTTGCATTCAAATTTTCCTCATAAGATCTGATTCTGGGGACATCCAAACTAACATAAGCACCTTCCAAAAAATTCTGAGGACACTAGCAAGGTAAATATAGCACAGATACTAAAGGCATACACGAGTTAAATTTTTTGTTTGCTTCTTTTACCAGTTTTCAAGTTGTGTCAATCCTCTGAGACTTAATGTAACTATTCCATTTTCCCAGGCTCCTAGGATTAAGTGGGTTGGATATTTTAGGATGAGAGGAATAAAGAAACAAGGAGAACAGCTCTAATTATTTCACTGTGAAGCACTGGAGGCATTAGAAGGCTACCATAAATAATGTGTTTGTGTCAGAGGATAGACTAAACTATGCAAACATTTCTAGTATTGATCAAAACATAAATGAACATTGCAGACGGTGTTAGAGAATTCAGATAATCAGCTCAGCTACCTGGGATGGCAGTGGAACGAGTGGAAAAACAAGCTTTTTTTTTTTTTTTTAATTGGAGTATAATCATTTTACAATGTTGCGTTGGTTTCTGTTGTACAACAAAGTGAACCAGCTATATATACACATATGACCGTTCCCTCTGGAGCCTCCCTCCTGCCCTCGTTCATCCCTCTAGGTCATCACAGCACTGAGCTGAGCTCCCTGTGCTAGCCAGCAGCCTCCCCCTTGCTGTCTGTTTTACACGTGGCAGTGCATAGACGTCAGTGGTGCTCTCTCAACACACCCCAGCTTGTGCCGATAGGACTCAGTCCCCCTCCAGAGCCTTCCAGCTGTGGATAAGGAAAAGCCAAGGTGCTTCAGCTCTGCCAGCACAGTGCAGTCACCTTCTTCCTGGGAGTGACTTGAGGACACATTTAGAAGCATGTGAACCATGGACCTCATGAATGCCCAGACCAAGATGGTCCAATAGACTTCTTAGAGCTGTAAGTAAGAAGCCTACCCTGTTCTTTGAATTTTCGAACGTTTGTGTGTGAAAACACAAAACAGAGAAACTTTTACACCTTGAGTGATGACATCACATATTTGGTTGGATATATATTTCATATTTGCAGTCCAGCATATTTGCAATTTCTTTAAACAATCAAAAGTCTAGTAATTAAGGATAGCTTCCATTACAGCAATTATATTAAAAGGAATCAGTGTATCAGATGATTTTTATGCAAAAATGTTTGCTGCTTCTTGTATATAAAGAGAATGGCAGAATTTATTTTCTAAACAAATGACAAAATTTAAATCCTGAGATTATTTTATCTAAAAATGGCAAATTCTTTTCAGAATTTCTAAAAGGTTAGGTTTCACATTGCAAATAGACCAGATCCAAACATGAAGATCTAAAATTCATTATTAAAAGCTCGAATCAAACTTGGCAAGAGTTTTGTGAAAACATATATTCAAAAGCAGTTGGTTATACCCAATACCAAAATTATTACTCTATTTAACCTTTTTGTAACTTTAATATTCTGATGCTTACATTTTAAAAGAAATTCTGTGAAATCCAAATAGTATTTCTTGTTGTTGTTCAGTTACCCCGTCATGTCCAACTCTTCGCAACCCCATGGACTGTAGCACACCAGGCCTCCCTGTCCCTTACCATCTCCCGAAGTTTGCCCAAGTTCATGTCCATTGCATTGGTGATGCCAGCCAGCCATCTCATCCTCTGATGCCCTCTTTTCCTTTTGCCCTTGGTCTTTCCCAGCATCAGGGACTTTACCAAGGAGTCGACTGTTCGCATCGGATGACCAAAATACTGGAGCTTCAGCTTTAGCATCAGTCCTTCCAGTGAGTATTCAGGGTTGATTTCCCTTAAGATTGACTGGTTTGATCTTCTTGCTGTCCAAGGAACTTTCAGGAGTCTTCTCCAGCACCACAGTTTGAAGGCATCAATTCTTTGGCGTTCTGCCTTTTTATGGTCTAGTTCTCACAACCATACATGACACAGAAGAACATAGCCTTGACTATATGGACCTTTGTCGGCAGAGTAATGTTTCTGCTTTTCACCAACACACTCTCTAGGTTTGTCATAGCTTTCCTACCAAGAAACACTTGTCTTCTGATTTCTTGGCTTGCAGCCACCACCTTCAGTGATCTTAGAGTCCAAGAAGAGGAAATCTGTCACTACTTCCCGCTTTGCCCCCTCTATTTGCCATTCAGTGATGGGGGTGGATGCCATGATCTTAGTTTTTTTTTTTAATATTTAGTTTTAAGCTGGCTCTTTCACTCTCTTCCTTTACCCTCATCAAGAGACTCTTTAGTTCCTCTTCGCTTTCTGTCATTAAAATGGTGTCATCTGCATATCTAAGGTTGTTGATGTTTCTTCTGCCTATCTTGATTCCACCTTGTAACTCATCCAGCCTGGCATTTCTCATGATGTGCTCAGCATATTGATTAAACAAACATGGTGACAGCAGGGAGCCCTGTCGTATTCCTTTCTCAATCTTCAACCAATCAGTCGTTCCATATAGGGGTCTACCTATTGCTTCTTGACCTGCATACAGGTTTCGTAGGAGACAGGTAAGGTGGTCTGGTATTCCCATCTCTTTAAGAGCTTTCCACAGATTGTTATGATCCACACAGTTAAAGGCTTTAGGGTAGTTGATGAAACAGAGGTAGATTTTTCTTTCTGGAATTCCCTCGCTTTCTCTATGACCCAGCATATTAGGGAGTTTGATCTCTGGTTCTTCTGCCTTTTCTAAATCCAACTTGGACATTAGTAATTCACTTCCACTCTTACCCAGTAGCATATTGGACACCTTCAGACCTGGGGGACTTATCTTTTGGTGTCATATCTTTTTGTCCTTTTATACAGTTCATGAGGTTCTCATGGCAAGTACACTTGGGTGGTTTGCCATTCCCTCCTCCAATGAATCACATTTTGTCAGAACTCTCCACTGTGACCCACCCGTCTTGGGTGGCCTTACACACCATGGCTCATAGCTTCATTGAGTTACACAAGTCCCTTTGCCATGAAAAGGCAGTGATCCTTGAAGGGGCCAAATAGTATTAGGTTGGTGCAAAAGTAATTGTGGCTTTGCATTGTTGAACTTTGTTGTTTGATATTGGAATACATTCCTGTGTATTCCTATATGTGGTTATGTTGTACATAATTTTAATGCACATTTTGTGCTTTGTTTTTTGCTAATAACTTACTTGCTGTGTATTTTATATTTATTTTAGACTAGGGAAATGATGTTAGACGAAAAAAGCAAATTCGAGTGATTTTATTATTTGAATTCAAAATGGGTCAGAAAGCAGCGGAGACAACCCACAACATCAACAACACAATTGGCCCAGAAACTTCTAATGAATGTACAGTGCAAGGGTGGTTCAAGTTTTGCCAAGGAGACAATTGATGATGAGGAGCAGAGTGGTGGGCCATCAGAAGTCAACAATGACCAATTGAGAGCCATCATCAAAGCTGATCCTCTTAAAACTACATGAGAATTTGTCAAAGGACTCAACACTGACCATTCTGCAGTCATTCTGCATTTGAAGCAAATTGGAAAGTTGAAGAAGCTTGATAGGTGGGTGCCCATTGAGCTGATAAAAAAGAAAAGAAATCATTATTTTGAAGTGTCATCTTCTTTTATTCTACATAACAGCAAACCATTTCTCAATCAGATTGTGACTTGTGACAAAAAGTGGATTTTATACGACAACCAGAGACTACCAACTTGGTGGTTGGATTGAGAAGCAGCTTCAAAGCATGTCCCAAAGCCAAACTTGCACCAAAAGAGGTCATGGTCACTGTTTGGTGATCTGCTGCTGCTCTGATCCACTACAGCTTTCTGAATCTTGGTGAAACCGGTACATCTGAGAAGTATGCTCAATACTTCTCAATAGGTCAATACAAAGGGCCCAGTTCTTCTCCACGACAATGCCTGACTGCATGTTTTACCACCAGTGCTTCAAAAGTTGAACAAACTGGGCCACAAACTGGGCCTCATCCACCATATTCACAGACCTCTCGCCAGTCGACTACCGCTTCTTCAAGTATCTCAACAACTTTTTGCAGGGAAAACACTTCCACAATTGCCAGGAGGCAGAAAATGCTTTCCAAGAGTTAGTTGAATCCTGAAGCATGGATTTTGTTTTTTTGTCTGAAGCATGGATTTTTATGCTACATGAATAACCAAACTTATTTCTCATTAGCAAAAATGTGTTAATTGTAATAGTTTCTATTTTGATTGATAAAGCTGTGTTTGAGCCTAGTTATGATAATTTAAAATTCATGGTCCGATACCACAATTACTTTTTCGCCAACCTAGTAGCAGACATTTACTCAAGTTTCATTCCCTGTGCAAGTCTAGGTATAAAATAGAATTTATTTATGATTATTTTTATGAGACAAATGAGTGACCTAGGTTTCTACTCTTAGTTCCTCTTTCCAACTAGGCCCTTATCCTGTGTAGAAGCATGATATAAGCAAAAAAATCCAACTTGTGTTTTCTGTAATTATTTTCTGTTAAAAAGTTTATTTTTAAAAAGTTCATTAAGATTACATAATTATTTAAGTGTAATGTTCGTTAATCTTAATTATCCAATTTGGGTTCAGAAATGTAAGCCAACTGTACTTCTTAGCTAAGGAGAGGGAAAAATATGAACACCTTCTCCAACCTTCTGGATTCCCTGAGGTGCCTGGGCTTTCAGCCAGCCTGTCTGGGAGACATACTCAGCTGCTGTGGCAGAGAGACCCCTGTCTGCACAGAGGCTGCAAAAAGTCTGTCTGACCAGCTGAAAATCAGCCACAGAGAGCCAGCTGCAAACGGGACAGTGGGGTCCTTGGAAACATCTGGCTCTTTGGAGCCTGCAGGGCGCCTGCCATTCTTTGTCGAGAACACCTTTCCCATCACCTTTGCTCTCAGAGGAGTTTGAGCTGCTTCTATTTATAGCTGTGAAGAAGGATGACTTGGAGAATTCAGCAGGAGACACCATTTCTTTGCTTGTGATGGACTTTAGGACTCTCTGTGAGGAATAATAATGCTTAGGGCAAACTGGAAACTGACCTCTTTTGGCTCATGATGTCTGTTTGGAGCACATTAGGAACAAAGCTGCCATTAATCTCCTTGTCCTTGGTCTCATTTCTGCAATAGGAAACTGTGTTCAAACATCCCTGGACTTCTAAGAGGGCTCTTCTAAACCTTTCATCTTTACCTCACTTTAGTTTACCTTTTGCAATTTTTTCCCTGAAGGCAAAGTTCCTTTTCAGGAAGCCTAAGGTGGTAGCTTCTGACCTGTTGGTCTGAACATGGTCAGTTCAGTTCAGTTGCTCAGTAGTGTCCGACACTTTGCAGCCACATGGACTGCAGCAGGCCAGGCTTCCCTTCCATTGCCAACTCATGGAGCTTACTCAGACTCATGTCCATCGAGTCAGTGATGCCATCCAACCGTCTCCTCCTCTGTCATCCCCTTCTCCTCCCGCTTTCAATCTTTCCCAGCATCAAGGGCTTTTTCAAATGAGTTGCTTCTTCGCATCAAGTGGCCAAAGTACTGGAGTTTCAGCTTCAGCATCAGTCCTTCCAATGAATATTCAGGACTGATTTCCTTTAGGATGGACTGGTTGGATCTTGCAGTCCAAGGGACTCTCAAGAGTCTTCTCCAACACCACAGTTCAAAAGCATCATTTCTTTGGCATTCAGCTTTCTTTAGAGTCCAACTCTCATATCCATACATGACTACTGGAAAAACCATAGCTTTGACTAGACGGACCTTTGTTGGCAAAGTAATATCTCTGCTTTTTAATATGCTGTCAGGGTTGTTCATAGCTTTTCTTCCAAGGAGCAAGCATCTTTTAATTTCTTGGCTGCAGTCACCATCTGCAGGAATTTTGGAGCCCAAGAAAATAAAGTCTGCCACTGTTTCCATTGTTTCCCCATCTATTTACCATGAACTGATGGGATTGGATGCTATGATTTTCATTTTTTGAATGTTGAGTTTTAAGCCAGCTTTTTCACTCTCCTCTTTCAAAATTGACAAACCATTAGCAAGACTCATTAAGAAGCAAAGAGAGAAGAACCAAATTAACAAAATTAGAAATGAAAATGGAGAGATCACAACAGACAACACTGAAATACAAAGGATCATAAGAGACTACTACCAGCAGCTCTATGCCAACAAAATGGACAACTTGGATGAAATGGACAAATTCTTAGAAAAGTATAACCTTCCAAAACTGAACCAGGAAGAAATAGAAGATCTTAACAGACCCATCACAAGCAAGGAAATTGAAACTGTAATCAAAAATCTTCCAGCAAACAAAAGCCCAGGACCAGATGGCTTCACAGCTGAATTCTACCAAAAATTTAGAGAAGAGCTAACACCTATCTTACTCAAACTCTTCCAGAAAATTGCAGAGGAAGGTAAACTTCCAAACTCATTCTATGAGGCCGCCATCACCCTAATTCCAAAACCAGACAAAGATGCCACGAAAAAAGAAAACTACAGGCCAATATCACTGATGAACATAGATGCAAAAATCCTTAACAAAATTCTAGCAAACAGAATCCAACAACATATTAAAAAAATCATACACCATGACCAAGTGGGCTTTATCCCAGGAATGCAAGGATTCTTTAATATCCGCAAATCAATCAATGTAATACACCACATTAACAAATTGAAAGATAAAAACCATATGATTATCTCAACAGATGCAGAGAAAGCCTTTGACAAAATTCAACACCCATTCATGATTAAAACTCTCCAGAAAGCAGGAATAGAAGGAACATACCTCAACATAATAAAAGCTATATATGACAAACCCACAGCAAGTATCACCCTCAATGGTGAAAAATTGAAAGCATTTCCCCTGAAATCAGGAACAAGACAAGGATGCCCACTCTCACCACTACTATTCAACATAGTGTTGGAAGTTCTGGCCACAGCAATCAGAGCAGAAAAAGAAGTAAAAGGAATCCAGATAGGAAAAGAAGAAATGAAACTCTCGCTGTTTGCAGATGACATGATCCTCTACATAGAAAACCCTAAAGACTCTTTCACTTTCATCAAGAGGCTCTTTAGTTCCTTTTCACTGTCTGCCATAAGGGTGGTATCATCTGTGTATCTGAGGTTATTGATATTTCTATTGGTAATCTGATTCCAGATTGTGCTTCATCCGGCCTGGCATTTCACATGATGTACTCTGCATGTAAGTTAAATAGACAGAGTGACAATACACAGCCTTGACATATTCCTTTCCCAATTTGGAATCAGTCTGTTGTTCCATGTCTGGTTCTAACTGTTGCTTCTTGACCTGCATATAGATTTCTCAAGAGGCAGGTCAGGAGGTCTGGTATTCCCATCTCCTGAAGAATTTTCCACAGTTTGTTGTGATCTACACAAAGTCTTTGGTGTAGTCAATAAAGCAGTAGTAGTTGTGTTTCTGGAACTCTCTTGCTTTTTCAATGATCCAGAGGATGTTGGCAATTTGATCTCTGGTTCCTCTGCCTTTTCTAAATCCAGCTTGAATATCTGGAAGTTCACTGTTTATGTACTGTTGAAGCCTGACTTGGAGAATTTCGAGCATTGTTTTGCTAGCGTGTGAGACGAGTGCAATTGTGCAGTAGTTTGAGCATTCTTTGGCATTGCCCTTCTTTGGGACTGGAATGACAACTGACCTTTCCCAGTCCTGTGGCCACTGCTGAGTTTTCCATATTTGCTGGCATATTGAGTGCAGCACTTTCACAGCATCATCTTTTAAGGTTTGAAATAGCTCAGCTGGAATTCCATCACCTGTTAGACTGAGGGTGGTACTCATGCACAAATACAGCAAGAACTGGAAATGATTTTCAGTTATCAAATACCTCTGCATTGATGCAAGTGATAGCATTTCTGTAAATTGAGGTCACTGTAATTAGACATAGAGTAGAAGAACATGGAGAATCTCTGAAAGTCACTCATTTGGATATTCTAAGAATTCTCTTTCAAGAATTATACTATAGCCCTGCTTATTATTTGACGTGAAGAACAAAAAAGAACACACTCTCTTTTGTTGGAACTCAAATAAAGAAATTTATCTCCTTCTGTAGAAGAGGGGCATACAGAATCATAGCACATGTGATTTTTGTAATTCCTCAGGCATGGGTACTTAATCATATAGAATATGTCTATTAACGATGAATAATAATGACTAGTATCACTGAGTATTTTCTGTGTGCCAAGGCCCTGTGCTAAGTCCTTTGTTACGGGTACCAACTGGATCTCAACAGGCTAGGATGAAAATGCATTAGCTTCATTTTCAGGTGAAAACACTGTGGCCCAGTAGTTAAGTGATATAGTTACTCACACACCTTTAGTTCTACAACTTAGGATTGATCAAGTTATGATTTGAACCCAGATCTGTTAGAATCATATGTTGGCATGGTTAATGACTCACTATCTTACATTTCCAGAGAAGGCAATGGCACCCCACTCCAGTACTCTTGCCTGGAAAATCCCATGGACGGAGGAACCTGGTAGGATGCAGTCCATGGGGTCACTAAGAGTCGGACACGACTGAGTGACTTCACTTTCATTTTTCACTTTCATGCATTGGAGAAGGAAATGGCAACCCACTCTAGTGTTCTTGCCTGGAGAATCCTAGGGACGGGAGCCTGGTGGGCTACCGTCTATGGGGTAGCAGAGTCGGACATGACTGAAGTGACTTAGCAGCAGCAGCATCTTACATTTCTTGCCCTCTATTTTTTAAAGCTTTTCAATATGATGGTTTTATATATAGTATGTGTATGTGTATAAACACACACTGTGAAATGATTCAGTTCAGTTCAGTCGTTCAGTTGTTTCCGACTCTTTGTGACCCCATGGACTGCAGCACGCCAGGCTTCCCTGTCCGTCACCAACTCCTGGAGCTTGCTCAAACTCATGTCTATCGAGTTGGTGATGCCATCCAACCACCTCATCGTCTGTCATCCCCTTTTCCTCCTGCCTTCAATCTTTTTCAGCATCAGGGTCTTTTCCAATGGGTTGATTTATGGCCGATTCCATATTGTTCTTTACGGCATCGGACTTCGCTTCCATTACCAGCCACGTCACAACTGGGCATTGTTTTCGCTTTGGCTCTGTCTCTCCATTCTTTCTGCAGTTATTTCTCCAGTCTTCTCCAGTAGCATGTTGAGCACCTACCGACCTGGGGAGTTTATCTTACAGTGTCATATCTTTTTGCCTTTTCATACTGTTCATGGGGTTTTCAAGGCAAGGATACTGAAGTGGTTTGCCATTCACTTCTCCAGTGGACCACGTTTAGTCAGAATTCTGCACCGTGACCCGTCTATCTTGGGTGGCCCTACATGGCATGGGTCATAGTTTCATTGAGTTAGACAAGGCTGTGGTCCATGTGATTAAATTGGTTAGTTTCTGTGACTGTGGTTTTCATTCTGTTTGCCCTCTGATGGATAAGGATAAGAAATGATTACCACAACCAAATTAATTAATACATCCATCACCCTCACATTGATACCATTTTTGTGTTTGTGGTGAGAACACTTAAGATCTAGTCTCAGCAAATTTCATGTATATACCGCATTATTAACTATAGTCATCATGCAGTAAATTAGATGCCTGGAACTTTACTCGTAACTGTAAATTGGTAACTTTTGGCCTATATTCTTTTTGAAATGCCATAAAACCTGCCTTTTCTGGTTAATTTGAATAATGTTTTGACTTTAAGAACTTTTAAGGGTTTATCTATTTCTGCAATTCAACATTCTGGACTATATTTCAAGACTCCTCTACATCTAGGTTTCAGAGTTCATCACACAGCTGGATATTGCCATGTTTGTGTGTTAAAACTGAAATCCGCTTTCCACTCTTAACCTCTTTTCTCTCTTCAAAATATCCTCATTCTGAGTATATACATATAAGCATAAAAACCTTTTCATAGCAGTTTAAATAGTGTTTCCTGTATAGATTATAAACATATTATTTAGCTGTATTTTTAGAAAACAACATGTTTTTAAAAAATCGATTGAAAACATTTAAGTGGATAAGTGGGAATCAAGCCATTCAGGAGTGGGCATTGTATTTGTATAATAGCTCTTGAAGAAAAATGTTCATATAAGGTCTGCTTTTTAGGTTGAAAGGAAGATTTCCAAGTTGAAATACATCAATCACCATAAAACAGAACCCCTACTCTCAAATATTCTAAACAATGAAAAATATGGAGTCACATCTTTATAATGAGTTTTGGTAATTGGGGCAGAAAGGAAATCATTAGGTGATTGAAAAGAAAAATGAACCAAGGCTGAAAATCCAGTATATATTAAAAATAGAGAAAAACCTAAAGTATAAGAATAAAATTAAGCCAAAGCCTTCATGTCACTTTTTCTTCCCCTGAAAGTCTTATATATTTTTCTTTTTGGAAGCATATTTTAGAAGATTTACTTTACTTTTTTGAACTACTTTTCAGAATTCGACCCATCTAGGGTCGAAGGAGCTGAGTGACTGCACATCTCTGAGTCTCAGTTTGTTGTTTAGCCTCTAAGTTGTGTCCACCTCTGTGACCCCGTGGACTATAGCCCGCCAGGCTCCTCCATCCATGGGATGTCCCAGGCAAGAATACTGGAGTGGGTTGCCATTTCCTTCTCCAGGAAAAGACTTAGTTTTTTAGAGCAGTTTAGCAGTTTGACAGTTTGACAACAAAATTGAGAGTATGGTAAAGAGATTTCCCATATATTCCTATCCCTACACATGCACACCTCCTCCAATATCAACATCATTCACCAAAATGGTCCATTTCTTTTCTTTTACCAACAGTGAAACTACATTGACACATCATGACTATCCAAAGTTCACAGAATATATTATGGTTTACTCATAAAGACATATATCCATCATTATAAAAGCATGCAGAATATTTTCTCTGCTCTGAGAATCCTTGTGCTCTGCTTATTTATCTCTTACCTCAACTCCCCACCGATCTCTTTTATGTCTCCATAGTTTTCTTTTCCAAAATGTTATATAGTTGAAAGCATACAGCTTTTTCAGATAGGCTTCTTTCACTTAGCATTATGCATTTGAGATTCTTCTATGTTTTTTGTCATGGCTCAATACTCCATTTCTTTTCCAGGCTGAATAATATTCCATTATCTGGATAGACTGCAGTTTGTCTGTTCACCTACTGAAGGATATCTTGATTTGCTTCAGAGATTTGGCACTTAGGAAGAAAATGCCATAAACATCCATGTGCAGGCTTTTTTTTTTTTTTTAACATAAGTTTTCAGTTTCTTTGGGTAAATAGTACAGAGCATGATCATGTGGTAGAAGTTATGTTTAGTTTTGTAAAAAACTGCTAAATTTTCTTCCCAGTTGGCTGTACATTTTTACATTCTCACCAACAGTGAATGAGATCTCCAGTGGCTCTGTATTCTTGCCAGCATTTGGTGTCAGTGTTCTGGATTTTGACTAGTCAGATAGGTATGTGGTAGAACCTCATTGTTGTTTTTGCATTTCCTTGACAATGTTTTAATTTGTGTTTTCCCTGATGTCATATGATGTGGAGCATCTTTTGGCTTATTTGCTATGTGTATATTTTCTCTGGTGAGATATCTGTTAAACTCTTTGGGTCACTTTTTTGAGTTGTTTTCTTATTGTTGCGTTCTAAGTTCTTTGTATATTTTGGGTAACTGTACTGTGTTGGATGTGTCTTTTGCAAATACTTTCCTCCAGTCTGTAGCTTCTCTTTTAATTTACCTTATCGTTATTTTTTTCCTTCCAACTTTATTGAGATATAATTGACATAAAACATTGTGTAACTTAAAGGTGTACACATGGGCTTCCCTGGTGGCTCAGATGATAAAGAATCTGCCTGCCTTGAAGGGACCCGGGTTTGATCCCTGGGTTGGGAAGATCTCCTGGAGAAGGGAATGGATACCCACTCCAGTTTTTTTTGCCTGGAGAATCCCATGGACAGAGGAGCCTGGTGGACTGCAGTCCATGGGGTTGCACAGAGTCAGACGTGACTGAGTGACTAACACATACACAGCCTACAAGGTGTACACATGTTAATTTGATACACTTATATACTACATTATGATCACCGCCAGAGTGTTATCTAACAACTCCATCATATCACATAATTATCACTTCTTTTTTTCTGGTAAGAACACTTAAGATCTGGTTTCTTAGCAACCCTAAATTTTATTGCACAATATTGTCATCTCTAATAACAATGTTGTACACCAAAATTTATTTTTCACTGGAAGTTTGTACACTTTGACCATCATCTCCCAATTTTTTCCACCCCAGCCCCTGCTAGCCACCATTCTTTTAGTTTCTATGCTTTTTGTAGATTCCACATATAAGTGTTACCAACAGTTTTCATCTTTGACTTACTTCACTTGGTGTAACATCCTCAAGACTACCCATACTGTCACAAATCCCATCTTTCTCATGGCTGAATAATATTGCATTATTACGTTGTACGACATATATGATATCATGTCACACCTCTTATCCACTCACTCATTGACGGGTAGTTGTACCCATATCTTAGCTATTTTGAGTAATGTTGCAGTAAACGTGAGAGTGCAGGTAGCTCTTGGGTATTCTATTTTCACTTCCTTTGGATGCATACCCAGAAGTGGGATTGCTGAAGAATATGATAGTCCTGTTTTTAAGTTTTTCAGGAACCTCCACACAGATGTGAGGGCTATTTCCTTGTAGTTTTCCTTTGCATTTTCTTGATGGTTAATGATGTTGCACATCTAATCATGTACGTTTTGGCCATTTGTATGTCTTCTAAGTTAAAATGTCTATTCAGTTCCTATGCCTATTTAAAAATCAGATTGTTTATTGTTATTGGTTTATAGTAATTCTTTTTATTTTGGATATTAGACCCTTATCAGGTATATGGTTTGCAATTCCCCTGTTTCTTTTCCTGTGCATGAGTTTTCTAATTTAATGTAATCCTACGTGCTGCCTTTTTAGTTGTGCTTTTGGTGTCATACCTAAAAAGTCATTGCCGAAACCTGTGTCAGTGAGAGATTTCCCTGTTTTCTTCTAGGAGTTTTATGGTTTCAGGCCTCTTGTTTATGTCTTTAATTCATTCTGAGGACTATACAATAGAGTCGAGTTTCATTTTTTCTACATGTGATTATCCAGTTTCCTAACATCATTTACCTTGGACGTGGAGTAGCTCCTGGAATGTGAAGTCAAGTGGGCCTTAGGAAGCATCACTATGAACAAAGCTAGTGGAGGTGATGGAATTCCAGTTGAGCTATTTCAAATCCTAAAAGACGATGCTGTGACAGTGCTGCACTCAATGTGCCAGCAAATTTGGAAAACTCAGCAGTGGCCGCAGGACTGGTAAAGGTCAGTTTTCATTCCAGTCCCTAGGAAAGGCAATGCCAAAGAATGCTAAAACTACCGCACAATTGCACTCATCTCACACGCTGGTAAAGTAATGCTCAAAATTCTGCAAGCCATGCTTCAGCAATACGTGAACCATGAACTTCCATTGTTCAAGCTGGTTTTAGAAAAGGCAGAGGAACCAGAGATCAAATTGCCAACATCCACTGGATCATCAAAAAAGCAAGAGAGTTCCAGAAAAATATCTATTTCTGCTTTATTGACTATGCCAAAGCCTTTGACTGTGTGGATCACAATAAACTGTGGAAAATTCTTCAGGAGATGGGAATACCAGACCTCCTGACCTGCCTCTTGAGAAACCTGTATGCAGGTCAGGAAGCAACAGTTAGAACTGGACATGGAACAACAGACTGGTTCCAAATAGGAAAGGAGTACGTCAAGGCTGTATATTGTCATCCTGCTTATTTAACTTATATGCAGAGTACATCATGAGAAACACTGGGCTGGATGAAGCACAAGCTGGAATCAAGAATGCCGGGAGAAATATCAATAACCTCAGGTAGGCAGATGACACCGCCCTTATGGCAGAAAGTGAAGAAGAACTAAAGAGCTTCTTGATGAAAGTGAAAGAGGAGAGTGAAAAAGTTGGCTTAAAGCTCAACATTCAGAAAACTAAGATCATGGCATACAGTCCCATCACTTCATGGCAAATAGATAGGGAAACAGTGGAAACAGTGGCTAAATTTATTTTTCTGGGCTCCACAATCACTGCAGATGGTGACTGCAGCCGTGAAATTAAAAGGTGCTTACTCCTTGGAAAGTTATGACCAACCTAGATCGCATATTGAAAAGCGGAAACATTACTTTGTCAACAAAGATCCGTCTAGTCAAGGCTATGGTTTTTCCAGTGATCATGTATGGATGTGAGAGGTGGACTGTGACGAAAGCTGAGTGCCAAAGAATTGATGCTTTTGAACTGTGGTGTTGGAGAAGACTCTTGAGAGTCCCTTGGGCTGCAAGGAGATCCAACCAGTCCATCCTAAAGAGATCAGTCCTGGGTGTTCATTGGAAGGACTGATGCTGAAGCTGAAACTCCAATACTTTGGCCACCTGATGCGAAGAGCTGACTCATTTGAAAAGACCCTGATGCTGGGAAAGATTGAGGGCAGGAGGAGTAGGGGACAACAGAGGATGAGATGGCTGGATGGCATCACCAACTCGATGGACATGGGTTTGGGTAGACTCTGGCAGTTGGTGATGGACAGGGAGGCCTGGTGTGCTGTGGTTCATGGGCTTGCAAAGATTCGGACACGACTGAGCGACTGAACTGAACTGAACTGAACATCGTTTATTGAAGAGACTATCAAAGAGAGCATTTGTTGAAGAGTTCCTTGTCAAGGCTTCCCTTGTGGCTCAGCTGGTAAAGAATCCCTTGTAATATATTGGTTCCCCATATATGTGAGTATTTCTGTGCTCTTAATTCTGTTCCATTAACCTCCGTCTGTTTTAATGCCAGTGCCATGCAGTTCTGGTTACTGTAGCTTCATAGGGCGCTTTCATGCAGGACATGTAATGTCTCCAGCTTTGCTCATCTTTCTTAGGATTGCTTTAGCTATTTGGGGGTATGGTACCCTACAAGTATTAGGATTATTTTTTTCTGTCTCTGTAAAAAATACCATTGGAATTTTGATGAGGATTACATTAAGTTTATAGATGACTTTGGGTAGTATCCCATGGACAGAGGAGCCTGGTGGGATATAGTCAGTGGAATTGAAAAGAGTCGGACATGACTGAGCAACCAACACTTTGGGTAATATGGCTATTTTAATAATGTTCTACTGACCCATGAGTATTGGGTATCTTTCCATTGTTTGTTTCTCTTTAATTGTTTTATCAGAGTCTTGTAATTTTCAGTGTACAAATCTTTCCCCTCCTTGGTTAAATTTATCCTAAATATTGTTTTAAAAGGACAGATGCATCCTTTTAAAATATTGGATTCTCTGTTAATATAGAGTAACCCTCAAAATCTATTAATGTACACTAAAAAAGTTGAAAAGAGTATTCAGTGAAGTAAATAAATGCTGAATGTTAATACTTACAAACCTGTTAAAGAAAATATATCTGAGCATTTTGTTCTTTTTTTGGGTTGTGTCACTATTCTTTTTTAAATATATTTATTTTTACTTGAAGGATAATTGCTTTACAGTATTGCATTGGTTTCTACCAAGTATCAGCATGAATCTTACAAACCTATTAAAGAAAATACATCTCTGAGCATTTTCATTTTATAGACAGTTGTCTTAGAAAAAATTGTTCTAGCATATGTAAAATGATTAGTTTTAGCATATAGATTATTAGATTGTCTTAAACCACTAAGCTGAGTACTTACTATATGTGATGTTTATTTTTTCTCTTGTTTATTTTTTCTCTACTTACACAGCTTTAAATTCCACCTTCCCACACCTTCTCAGCTTCTAACATATGTTAATACACAAAGAAAATCCTGGTCAGGAACAGGCTGATATCCAAACCACAATATTCAGACACCACATTTAGTGAAACGCCTACATTCTCACCAATCATTGATCCTTTAACCAGGTCAAGGTGGAAAAAGCATCCCTCCATTTGACTGTCAAGAATTTTTCTTCCTGTTTTCTTAAAAATCTTACCTCCCTCTCTAATGGTACTGCTCTAGGTGCATTTAAACACTTTCTGTCTTGAAAACAATAACAGAAACAAAGTACCTATCCCACCTCCTGTTTTAACTGCTACCTCCACTTGTAAGTTTGTGCAGATGGTAATCTAAATTTGGATCCATTTTCCATTTACTCCTCAGCCAATTTTATGCCAATTTCTGAAGTTACCAGTCACATGGAAGCTTTTAACCATTAAATCCAAGGGCAAAATATACAGGGAAGTTGTTGGTTCATTTCTTGTTACTAATCTTGACATCTTTCAGTACCTTTGGCCACTCCTTCCTTAGTTTAGAAACTCTTCCTTGGTGTTTGCTGCTGCTGCTAAGTCTCTTCAGTTGTGTCTGACTCTGTGCGACCCCACAGATGGCAGCCCACCAGGCTCCTCCATCCACAGGATTCTCCAGGCAAGAACACTGGAGTGGGTTGCCATTTCCTACTCCATCATTGGTGTTTAAGACATTCTTCATAGGATGTGAGACTTCAATATAACAAAGACTTATAATAAATTCCACTAGAATGAGCTACCCAGGGATAACTTAATACATTAATAAGTTAAAAAAGTAAGTGCTATCTAATAGTTATAAGCTTTTGAACAAAAAAGAACTAATATTGAGAGAAAAAATATAAGGATGTTTCATTTGAGATATGAGCTATATCTGAGATAAGAGGAGACTAATTTTTAAAATATTAAAATTTTGAATGGCTCCAAGAATCCAGGCAGTGGTCACGTTTTCCCTGGTGAGGTCCTCAATGGGAGACTCTTGTGTACTACCTATGTGAAATGAAGACACACATTCTCAGGAAAGTTAGAATCTGCTTGTTTTGAACATCCAAACATATTAATACAGTGGTTACATGTATTATTAATTTCTATGAAGAGAAATACAAATTCCCTGGTGTCTCAGACAGTAAAGAATCTGCTTGCAATGCAGGAGGCCTGAGTTCGATCCCTGGGTCAGAAAGATCCCCTGGAGAAGGGAATGGCAACCCACTCCAGTATTCTTGCCTGGAGGATTCCATGGACAGAGGAGGCTGGGGGTCTATAGTCCATGGGGTCGCAAAGAGTCGGACACAATTGAGCAACTAACACTTTCTTCCTCTACTTTCTAAATGTATTATTTAATTTCTATGAATAGAAATAGAACTTATCAATAATTTTTAATGAAAAGTTCTTCCCCAATATATTTTTACAGTAATTATCCTATTACAAGCTGTCCCCTACCTTCCAGTTAAAGCATTCCTGAAAATATATTTAATAGTTGAATGTCTTAAGGAAAAACAGTAGAATCTCACTAATGAGATTGAACTCCCAGGAAGTTAAAAAGAAATAAAATTGATAATTAGTCTATAAATAGGGAAATTTTATGATTTATAGCTTTAATATTCTTAAAAATTAAAAACTGAATTAAATACCAAATATAAAAAAAATTTACCTGATTTACTTCTCTGAATGCCTGAAAGTGCCATATTTTCCTATATCGTGCTAAATAATTTCACATTACTTGCATGACTTTTAGGAAAATTAAAATAAGTGATTTAACTGTTGAGAAGCATTTTATGATGGCTATGCAAGGAAAAGAATAAAAAATTCTGCTATTCACTTTGATGGCTTCTTATCAACTTCCTTGAAGAATTTCTCAAAAGAAATATGAACTCCCAAGTTTTCCTGTCTTGGTGAAGGGGCCTGCAACAACTGTGTAGCTATAGTCTGCAGGGTGGTAAAGCCCTCTCTGAATCCAAGTTACTGGCAAGCTTTTGAACCTTGATTTTTAAACTTATAAACTAAAATGCTTATTTATTTCATCTATCACTGAATGGAAGGTTTCAGACAGAATCCTCACTGATAGAAACAGGGTGGTTCTTTTTCTTGATTTTGAATTGTGTTATTTTTCCTCACGATTGAAAACACAGCCAGTCAAGCTTAGGATTCATCACTTGTGGCATGACTCACCATTTCCATTTTTGTCTCAGTTGTGTTATCTCCAAAACAATACCTTCATTTTCTATTTTCTGGTCATTTTTTTATGAAGTAAAGGCAAAGCACAATCAAACATTATTATGATTGCTCAATTATTGCAGCGTAGACAAGGTATATTGTGTGTGAGTACAGCCATCCATAGCAGGGAGGCAGATAGCCACATTGTTCAGTAGCTTGAAGTATTTATTCACCAGCCTGTGATATATAGGTCATAATTTAGCAATGGAGAGAAAATTTAATAGTGTGCATGTATAAGGTGTAAGGCTGTATTTGGCATGCATGTTGGATGTGTGAAAGGTTCGTTTTAGGTGGTGAAGTATATATCATAAATGCAAATTTATTTCTATTTTAGAAGAACTTTGGTTAAGGGCCTCTGTCTTCTTTTCTGTACATATGACTTCGAATAGATTGGTGCTCAGAAAATGTTTATTTGATGTTGTTCAGTTGCTCAATTGTGTCCAACTCTTTGTGACCCCATGGGCTGCAGCACGCCAGGCTTCCCCGTCCTTCACTATCTCCTGGAGTTTGTTCAAAGTCATGTTCATTGTGTTAGTGATGCCATCCAGCCTCTCATTCTTTGTCATCCCCTGTCTTCAGTCTTTCCCGGCATCAGGGTCTTTTCCAAAGAGTTGCCTCTTCACATTAGGTGGCCAAACTACTGGAGCTTCAGCTTCAGCATCAGTCCTTCCAATGCATATTTAGTGTTGATTTTCATATGTCTGATTAAATGAATGAGTGAATGAATGACTGAATGGTTGGCTACTTTGCTGAAATGCCAGGTTATTAGGAAACTCAGTAACTTAGTAAGATAGGCAGCCATGTTAAATTTAGAAAATGCAAAGGGGATTATAACTGAGCTTGTACAGACAGAGAATAGAAGGGTAATAGAGGTTTTTTAGGAGAGAATTGGATGTATTAGAAAGAGCACGTTGCAGCGATGCACATCTGTGTTCAGATCCTGCTTTATGACATTTTAAGCCTTGAGAGTGTCAGTCAGTTATGTATATGCTTTTCTCATTTGTCACATTGAGCCTTAGTTTTCTCATTTGTCAAATGAGAATAGTTTTGTTTTCCTCACTAGGTTTTGTGTATAAACCTATAAACCTTAGATTAGTGCTTCACATTTGGTAACTGCTCAGAAATTCTAGTTTTTAAGAAAAATTTGATTTGAGAAGTCGTACTTGTTTTTGCTTCTGACATCCAGGACCTAGTGCTCCAAAGTTACTCTGCACGTTCAAAAGTTAACATTGGCTCAGTTTCCTGATTTATTTTTGAAATACAGCCAATGATATTGTCTTGCTCGTGGGAGTTTGATAGAAACAATCCAGGCCACCAACAATCCCTATGGTGGCTTATTGCTCCTTGGCTCACATGTGACTCTGATTGATAAGTAGGGTTTCAGCAGGTGCAGAATTTGGCTACACTCTTTTGACTGGAAATGCACTAGTGCCCTGCTTCAAAGTGAGCGCTAATGTTGATTCAAAATGCAATTCAAGTGATCACTGTGGGTTTTGATGTTCCTAGAGGATATGGGCCAGAATTACCCTACTTATGATTCTTTTTCCTTTTTGTGAGCCTAATAGATGAAATTAACAGCAGCTGTTCTGTAAAGATTTCTAGGTGTATAGATGAAAAATCTGTAGTTCTGATAGTCTCTGTTTTGACTGCATCAGTTCATGACATTCAGTTCATGATTTGAGGCACACTACTTTATGATAAATGATGGAGTGTCAGGATGGTAATCATGAGTTATCAGTTATTTATCATTGGTCCACATGGCACCAAAAATGTGCCTAACTTTGTTGCCTGGTGCCGGCTTCTTTGTCACTGTTTATAAAACTGCTGTTTGTTTTGAGATTTCCCTATGATATACTTTAATTTACTCATTCCTGAGGGTTTTATATTATGAGGACCTTAAGTCAAGGAGAATGGTTTTTAACCTAGTTAAAATAACACACTAATTTGTTGTACAGAAATTACTGAAGCAGTATTATGAAAATTTAAAATTATATGGTAACCTATTGTACTAATAGGGGCAGTTAAATAGTGTTAAATTGCTTAGAAAGAGTCACAAGATCCAAAATGGCAATGCCTGCAAACCTACAATTTATTGCAGGAAAAAGTGGTGAAATACTGCAGCAGGATTTAATCAAGGACATGCATCACATCCAAAGACTGTTGGTGTAGTAAGGGCTCAAGAGAGGGCAGGTGCCAGCTCTGATTGCCTTCCTTAGTAATGGCCTTACTAGATGCACTCCTCTCAGAAAAGGAACCACAGACATGTGCACAAAATTTCTTGGAGCCATGGAGCCACAAATGGAGTCTCCTGGTCATGGAGACAGACTTTTGCTCTATAATCAACATCCTAGTGTGTCTCATGGAGACCAGATGCAGATCATCAATCTCACTGTTACCAAGAAACAATCTTGACACGATGGACAAAACCTTCCCAAACTCTTTGAACCTGTGGTTATAAAGCAGCGCTGTGAATCAGTCCATGTCATGCCTTAACCAGCTATCAGTTCTGTAGAGGGACTTTTCTAATTTTAGTAACAGAGCTGAGGCTCATTCCAGGTCTGTTGGAATTAGTCCTCACAGCATATCATTTTTGAAACAAGTTTAAGAAAAACTAATTCTAAGTAATGATGGCAGGTTGAACATGTGCACTGACTTTCACTCTTTTCTGAAATCTTGTTAAAATTATAGTAACTGTTCTTTAAAGGCATAAACCCACAAGGACCAAAAAAAAGAAGAGGAGACAACAGCAACATAATTTTGGAAACCAAAAACGTGAATGGGCAGGTGGTAGCTGATCTAGCAGTCCTAAAAACATTCAATCCTAAAGTAATTGCACAGAAAGCCAAGAAACTACATAGCTACCTTCATAGTTCTCCAAAAGGCTTCAACTGGTGCTAAGAGGTACCGCTGGAAGGAAGTGTGAAGCAGAGCTAAAACCAGGAGACCTAATTGCAGTTCTGTTTAAATTCAGTCCTCAGATCTCCTACTGCTTTCTGTCTTCCACAGTGCTTTAGATTTAGAATTTTATAATCTGAAAGTCACTGTTAGATTGGAGTTTGATTCATGAGCCCAAGGGGCCTTCTTCGATCTCAAATAGCTAGTTAGTGACCATGGCTTTATTAGAACTAGGTTCTGAATTTCTTGCTATCTACATTGAAACTACTTGCTAACCCAGAATGATTCTGCAAGAGAATGCTTTGGATCAATAGGTATATCCTCTGGTTAACAGGATATACAACTGAAGATACGGAACTAGACCATGTGAGAAATAATGTATTGGTGGTTTGTGGAATGCACTAGCTTAGATTTAGAAGGCAAGAAGAGAAATCACTTATGTTATTGCAGTATTTCAGGGAAGAAGTGGACTAGGATAGCCCAAACTATGGTGAAGTTACTGGGAATGAAAGTTCGAGGACATATTGAAAAGACTTAAAAACAACCTCCCTTCATACGGTTGTGTTTTGTGGCCCTGGGAAATCTTCCTACTTAGGTTTAAGGAGCTTTTTATTTTATCTTTATAGTGTGAGGTCATTGTACTTTTGTCTCATCATTTTCTTAGTTTCCAGATAATAGCTCACTAAAACTTTTATTCAGGTGCTTATTTTTATTTTATTACTGTGTCAGTTAGTATTAGTTATTATATTATAATTGACTACAGTTGAGAACATGACCCTATTTATATTGGATAATAAACATAATACAGTGCAATTCAACAAGTATTATACCTACTTACTATGATTAGTCTACTAGTGACCCTCAATAATGACATATACACTATGCACTAAAGAACTTAATGATAATGTGGATCATTTGATATTGACTGCCTTTACAATTAGTGTGGATGGATAACTAACCATCTGGTATCTCCTCCTAATCTTCCTCAAAGAGGAATAATATGTTGGAAAGTAAAGGGACTCTATTCACTTTTAAATAGTCCCTGCAAGGTGATTTAACCATGCTTTATTATTCATTATATTAAAGACAGTTGATGAAGCATGAAGCAGTCGTTTCTGTAGTTTTAAAAGAGGTCATGAGCTGATTCATTCAGGTTTGTAATTCCCTCTGAAACCATCTTTGAGCCAAAGATACTTGAAGATCTGTATCTATAGCTACAGATACACACACACATACACACACTAACATACAAATATTTTCTACTATTATTTGGATACTTATTGAAGAAAGAGTATGTTAAACAGTAATAAAAAGAAATTTGCAGTCCTTCAGTTAAAGATAATAGTATAGCTTCTCTTTTTTAAGGAAAAGGATAGTATTTTAGGGTACTATTCTTTATGAGGAGTTTTAAACTTTATAATACAGTGAAATATGGTGAATAAGGTGAATACAGAGATATTTTAACAATTGAGAATACTTCAGCATAACCAATAGTTTATTTGTACAGATTTATCTGGAATCATGTTTTAAGAATTTATGTCAAAGATATAAGATTGCTTTACTTTACTGGTGGCAAAGTTCTTTTCTGAGGTCAGTTTTTCCTTAATTTCCAAGTGCTTGTATTCTGTAATTTTCTTTTTTCCTTTCTTTGTTAGTATTTGTCCTTTGTTCATACTCTTGTTTCATTTCTCAGATTTTCTGCTAAAGCTCTCCCCCTTTATATTTCAACTTGAGGTGTAATTTTTGGCTTTGCTTACATGGTTGTGTCTCTAGGTTAAGCTCCATTCTCTTTAGAAGCTTAAAATACTTCCTTTTATGTCTTAGTTCTTGGCCTGCTTTCTTCAAAATGTTCTCAAAAGGAAAAAATAGCAGTGCACTTTATTCTAACAAAGTACACTGGCTTATCTGTTCTTCCAGTGACCACAGGTATATTTTTGACCATCTGTTCACTTAATTTAGAAGTCCGATTTGTTTAAGGATAACCACTTCTTAATATACTATCCACCTTTCCCATCTTGACATCTTAAAGAAGTGTCCATAGATAAACATTTTCAACTTCGCCTACAGTAACTTATATTTTGTAAAGGATAGGTATAATAGAAAGCATACAATTCTGGTTTGTCTAAAAGAAGTATAGTTTAGTGCTGCATTGATTTTTAGAAATCATCTAATGATTTAACACATTCATGTTAGAGATGAGAAAATAGAAGACCTAGGGCACTTGGAATTTTATCCAAGTTTCCCAGCTAGATGGTTGCAAATTTTAATTTATTTGTTTGTTTTTTGGTGATTACATTGTTGGGAAAAAAATAAAAAAGTTTTGATTAAAAAGAACCCAAAACACCTATATATTCTTCCTGCTTTCTTGCTAGTTCTTGCCTTATCTCTATGTTTGCCAGGTAATGGACTGCTTACTAATCAGTCATCCCTTGGTATCAGCAAAAGGATTGGTTCCGGGACCACCCCCTCAACCCCTTCCCAGGGTATACCAGAACCTGAAGATCCTGAAGTCCCTTTTATAAGTGCAGTAGTATTTGCATATAACCTATGCACATGTCCCCATATACTTTAAAATCATTTCTAGATTACTTACAATACCTAACACAATAAAAATGCTATGTAGATAGTTACCATCATGTGACAAATTCAAGTTTTGCTTTTTGAAACTTTCTGGACTATTTTTTTCTCAAATATTTTCCATCTGCCTTTGGTTTAATCTGTAGATGTTGAACCCACAGATATGGAGGGCCTACTGTATCTTGTTGATAGGAACCCCAGAGGAAAACCCGATGGAATTTATTCTGCTTCCACAAATTTATGGCTATAGTGACTTGCAGATTGAAGTAGTTTTCTACATGTCAACTTGGATCCAACAGTTTTAGACCATCTAAGATCTATTCAAGTAAGCATGTTGAAGTACTCTTAAACATTACATACATTTTCCCCCTCCTTTTAAAGGGTGGAAATTGGGATTCATGCTTGATAAGGAGGTTAGGGTTTTTTTTCCAAAAAACATGTTTACCACCCAGAAGGCACTTGCTCTAATGGTCATCAACAAAGGTACTAATCAGACTAAATAATTACTTGGCATTCAAGTTAATCTCTGAAAGATGTTGCTGCTGCGGTAATTTGAGCAGTGTTCAGTCAACTAGGGCATTCTTACATAAAAGTAGGTTAGTTTAGCAAGGCAAGCTGATGATTATTCTCCATTCAATTCCTTGTTAGGTACTTGACAGTTGATTATGGATTATTTTGTCCAGTTCTTTTTACAGGTGTAGAAGTTAAGCTAGATGACTCCATTTCCTGGGCCCTTTCTTTGTCTCCTTTAAAATACAGATGCTTTTTGGTAATTCTTTTAAAAAGTTTGTTGTTGTTGTTGTTAGCTCTTTACCAGTCTACTATAAAGTCTGTCACCTGGAAGATACAGGCTCTGTAATAAGTTTTATTTTTTTTTTTCTTAAATCAGTTAATGATATACAGTAATTTTAAAGGTTTTAAACCTTTTCTCTCAAGGATCCATAGCCAATTGTAACCTCAGCTTGTAGCCACAGTTGAGCATAGAGTTCTACATGGAAATCCCTTCGTCATCCAGTAGGGCTAGGTGGGCATAGCTCCTCTCCAGCTCTCTAGGTTTACTTCCCTCCTTAGCGTCCTGTCTTTCTGCCACATTAGGATTAGGATGCAGAGAAGCCAGGGCCGGTTAGAACAGGATCAGAACGTTGAACAGCAGCAGCGTTACATGAGGGCTGGTGTAAAACTATAGTTGAAGGTGAACTTGTCCTTTAATTTTAACTGAAAAATACCTTCAACACAGGGCAGTCATAGGATATCATTTTTGTGGCTTCCTATAATGCAGGTCTTACCAGGGGATATAGGTAATATGCTGTGAGGATTGAAGTTTATAAAGTCATTTCTAGAGAGTCTCTCTCTCTCTCTCATCCATTCCTTTGCTACACTTTTTAAACACCCATATATACATATATACCCACATGCACACCACACTCACATATGCATACGTGCACACACGCACACACCACAATAAAAACCTTTCCCAAAATACATTTCCTTTTGTGAAGAAATATCTGACCAGCTGGGTTTCCTGTATAATTTATTTTCTAGTAATAACTTTAGCATGTGGGGTATATAATTAATTCTTTCAGGCTGTCGCAATAGACTTGAGTATTCATTTCGTAGCTGTAATCTTAACAATTTAAAAAATAGCAAAGAATGTACCTCCTTTAGTTTCAAATGTCCTCACTTTGAGTAAGTTATTACTAGAGACAATGTTGTCAGTGCATAGTTGCTGCATGGGATATCGGTATTTAAATTTGAACTTTAGCTAATAATAGCCATGCAAAACTAATATGCCTTTGTATTTGATGAATTCTTAGCACTTACTGTGAAAAAAAGCATGAAACGTAATCTGTTACACAATCATTGATATGCATTTGTTTTTCTCAAGTTACTAACAATAAAGAAATATCAGTGTTCTTACTCTCATTGGACCAATTCTCTGTATTCCCATAAATCAATTACAGAAGGCTTTTCAAGTATATTTTGCCCTATTTTGCTAAATGGGAAAAACTTTGAAACCCAAGCCACAATGGGTCTTAGCAACTCTTGTTGCATTCTCCTGTGTAAGGTAAATACTGAATATTTTGGATGAAATGATGGTGAGATTGAATATTTTCAAGATATTTTTGGAGGAAGTGACCTACTTTCCCATTTTAGGGAAAATGAATAAGGTCAAAATGATTATACACAGTGGACAGAATCTATTATTTCTTAGATCATATGTTAAAGTGTATAGGAGTTATCAAAATGTTAAGCTAGAGTAAACACAATGTTAGTAATCTTATTTTTTGGTTTTGGCATACAGAGCTTGGCAGATACTAAATAGATTATCAAAGTAGAAGGAATGCCTCAGTGTGAAAAATTAAGTCATTCCACCCTCACATGGCTTTATAGCTCTTTAATCAATTCCATTTCTCTGAAGTGAGGGGTTTTATAAAGAAGTTCTAAATAAATTAGAAAGATATACTACATTTATAAGCATAAATATTCAGTATTAGGGAGATATCAGTTAAGTCCCTTTTCACCATTCTTTTTCAGTGTTATACTAGAAGTTCTGGCTAATGCAGTAAGATAAGAAAAAGAAATAAAAGGTATACAGATTGGGAAGGAAGAGATAAAACTGTCTGTGTTCTCAGATCACCTGATAATCTGTGTAGAAAATCCAAAAGAATTGACCAATAGTACCTGGAACCAGTAAGGATTATATTAAGGTCACAAAATACAAGGTTGATGTTCAAAAGTCAATTGCTTTCCTATATACCAGCAATGAACAAATGAAGTTTGAAATTAAAAACATACCAACCCCCAAAATGAAATATTAGTACTTAGATATAAATCTAACAAAATATGTAAAAGCTATAAAACAGTGATGAATGAAATCAAAGACCTAAATAAATGGAGAGTAATTCGTGTTCTAAGATAGGAAGACCAGTATTCAGTTATGCCAAACATGATCTGTATGTTCAAAGCAATTCCAGTCAAAATCCCAGCAAATTATTTTACGGTCTTCAGCAGACTGGTTTTAAGCTTTCTATAGAGAGGCAAAAAAACCCAGAATAGACAACACCTAGTATTGAAGGAGAAGAACAAAGTTGGAAAACTGACACTACCTGACTTACTATAAATTATGTGGACTTACTATAAAACTATAGTAGTTCAGACAGTGTGGTATTAGCAAAAGAATAGACAAAATAGAAAGCCCAGAAGTAGACTCATGTAAAAATGGCCAGCTGATCTTTGACAAAGCAAATGGTGTCAGAATGAATCTAGACGCAGACTTTAAACTCTTCACAAAAATTAACTGTGAATGGGTTATAGAACTAAATGTAAAACAACAAAACTTCCAGAAGTTAATATAGGAGAAAACATAGATGACGTTGGGTTTGGTGATGACTTTTTAGCACCAAAGACATGATCATGAAAGAAATAATAATGTATACTTCATTAAAATTAAAAACATCTGTTATAAGAAAGAAAATGTCAGGAGAATGAGAAGACCAGCCATAGATTGGAAGAAAATGTTTACAAAGGATACATCTGATAAAGGCCAGTTATCCAAAACTATACAAAGAACTCCTAAAACTCAACAGTAAAGGAGCGAGCAACTTGATTAAAAATGTACCAAAGACCTTAACAGATATCTCACCAAAACAAATTTACAGGTTTCAAATCAACATGTGAGAAGATTTTCCACATTGTATGTCATCAGGGAAGTACAAATTAAAGTAACAATGAGATAGCACTACACAACTATTAGAATAACCAAAATTGGGAACACTGCCACCAATAAATGCTGATGAGAATGTGGGGCAACAGAAGCTCTCAGTCATTGCTGGTGGTAATGAAAATGGTGAAACCATTTTGGAAGACAGTTGGGTGGTTTTTAACAAAACTAAACATTCTCTAAGCATATAATCCAGCAGTCAGGCTTCTTAGTATTTACTCAGAAGAGTTGAAAACTTACATGCACCCCAGAACCTGCGTACCAATGTTTATAGCAAGTTGGTTCATAAACTGCCAAAACTTGGAAGCAACCAAGATGCCCTTCAGAGGGTAAGTGGTGGAATATTATTCAGCACTGAAAATAAATGAGTTATAAAGCCATGAAAAGACATAGAAGAGCCTTAAATGCATATTACTAAGTGAAAGAAGTCAATCTGAAAGAGGCTGCATACTGTTTGAATTCAAGTATATGCCATCCTGGAGACAATAAAAACTATCAGTAGTTTGTAGGGATTAGGTTGTTGGGATGGTGAGCAGGCAGATCACAGAGGATTTTTAGAACAGTGAAAGATTCTGTATAATACCTCAGTTATTGATATATGCTATTATACATAAAATGTGTAGTACCAAGAGTGAACTATAAGGTAAACTATAATCTTCGGATGATTATGATGTGTCAGTGTGGGTTCATCAATTGTAACAAATATACTATTTTGGTAGGAAGGTGTTGATATCTTATCATAGGTGAGGCCATACATGTGGGGGGCAGGAGGTTTAGGGAAAGTATACCTTCCCCTCAGTTTTTGCTCTGCAACTAAGACCTCTCTAAATGATTACAGTTGTCATTAAAAAAAAAATTCTTAAAATTTATCTGAATTCATTGAAATAGATTTAAAGTTGCAATGGGTTTTCCATGAATGTTTATATGTATAGCAGAAGCTGTACACCTCTACACTTTCCAGCTTTCCATGTAGTTATTTTAACTAGGTTATTAGCACTGGCCATGATAAAAAATGATAGTCGTCATGGGTGAGCTTCAAGCCACTGAGAGTGACCATGAGGTCACAGATGAAGTAACCTCAACCCCTCATTCATTACTTGGAGGTGAGGCACTTTTCTTTTAAGCCACTAAAATTTTGTGTAAACTTTTCTTTTAACTTATAAAGCATGGCCTTACCTATCTTGATTAATACAGCTACTAATGAAAATTTATATGAAGCAGAAAAATGTCAGGAATAGGTAGGTGATTTTGAAGATGAATAAATATAAGGTGAGAGAACAAATAGGTGAATGAAATTGAATAGAGATTCAAAAAACAACATAAGCATACCTGAAACTTAGTAGGTAATATAGGTAGCATTGCCAATCACTGAGGAATGTTGAGTCCATCGGCTACGTATATGTAAAAAAATGGATATTTACCTCATACCTTAGTCAAATATTAATTGTAGATGGATTTAAAACTAAAATGTGTACAGTAAGAACTTAAGACATTTAGGAGAAAGTTTAGAGAAAGAATTTCTTAGTCAAGAAAAAATATATAAGCTAAAATGAAAAAGAAGTGTTATATAGGTAGCAACGGAGAAGCAGACATAGAGAATACACTTACGGATGTGGGGAGAGGGGAGGAGAGGATGAGCTGTATGGGGAGAGTAACATGGAAACTTACATTACCGTATGTAAAATAGATAGCCAATGGGAGTTTCCTGTTTGTCTCAGGAAACCCAAACTGGGGCTCTGTATCAACCTCTAGAGGGGTGGGATGGGGAGGGAGATGGGAGGGAGGTTCAGAAGGGAGGAGATATATGTGTACCTATGGCTGATTCATGTTGAGGTTTGACAGAAAACAACAAAATTCTGTAAAGCAGTTATCCTTCAATTAAAGGATAAACAAATTAAAAAAATAAAAATAAACTTTAAGAAATGAAAAAAAAAAAGGAACAAAAAAAGAAGTGTTATAAATGAATACTTTGAAGTTTTAAGTGCCTGTACATTAAAAGACCCAAAAAAACATAGTGAAAAAGAAAAACCACAGACTAAGAAAAAGTTTTGCAAAATGGATAATAAACATTAATATTTAGCATATATGAAAATTCCTTCAGTAGATAAGAAAACATAACTCAAAATAACAAAAGGAGATACCAGTTCATACCATCAGATTGTCAAAATTATAAAGGCTAAATAATCTAAGTACTAGTGAGAATGTGGAGGAGCATAAACTCCCATAAAATGTGGATGCATTTAAATCAGTATTGTCTCATTGGCGAGCAATTTGCTCACTTTAAAGATGTGCATAACCTATGACCCAGCAACTCTTCTTTTAGGTATACATTCTACAGAAATTCTTGTACCTGTGAAGGGAGAAACTTTAAGGATATTCATAGTCGTATTGATTGCAGTGGCAAAGGAAAGAAAAAACTGAAATGCTCAATGAGAGTGTATAACAAGAACTGCAAGTATTGACACAAATTTAAAAGTAAGTTGGATTTTTAAAAGCACTTTGCACAAGGAAATAGAATGCATCATACCTTTAGTACAAAGTTTAGAAATATACAAAAACCACTAAGTAGTATGTTATGAATTTGAATGCACATGTGTAGAGGGTTGAAAACGTGTGAATTGGTGATGAATGGGTGTAAATAAAGGGCATGAAGATGTGTATCAGAATCATAAAGTTTAAATTCAAGATAATTTTTGGGAGGGAATTTTACAGGGCTTTTCTGTTGTACTTGCTGTGGTTTATGATGTTGGAAAGTGGGCTGATTTGCAAATATTTACTTCTTAAGCTGAGTAGAGGATACACTGGTGTTTGATATGCATTATTCTCTATATGCCTTTTGCTAATCTTAAAATTCTTTACAAGTAAATGAAGTTTTCAGTTGAAGAATGGAAATTCAAAACAATGGGAGCCTTCCATTTTCAAAAAGAATGAAATGGTTCACAGTGGGCCAGGCCTCTCACTAAAAACAAGCAAGCAAGCCAGTGAATTACAAGATGATCTATGTAAAGGCATTAGGGATCAATGAAAGCAGTGAGAATTTAAAAGTAAAATTACAGATGGAGAACCCTTTAGAAGTGAGCTGAGGATCTGCAATAGTCCCCTGGAGACAGTTACTAAACCTTCACACTGGCTATAAATCGTAGATATCAGCTAAACCCAAACAGAAGATCTCTGCTAGAAGCAAAGAATCTAGCAGAACTTTTTACATCCTCGTTGGGCTAGAGTAACAGAAATGGAACGTGGGGCATCTCAAACACATGTGGTTTCCAACTGTGACATTTAGTGAGTTCTGAACTTAAGATTTGAGCAGAACTTCTATAAAAGCAGCCTGAGTTCCTTGCATCCATGTTTGGGAAATAAAGACCTGCTGTAGGTGGAGGCAAGGAGAGGTATATGAGAACAACAGGTGAAAGCTGGAAGGACTTGAAGGAGTGCCAGATGGACTCTGATGATCTCTTCAACCACATAATGCCTAGAGTCTTTTAAAAATCCTGCGTGCTGCTGCTGCTGCTGCTAAGTCGCTTCAGTTGTGTCCGACTCTGTGCGATCCCATAGACGGCAGCCCACCAGACTCCGCCATCCCTGGGAGTCTCCAGGCAAGAACACTGGAGTGGGTTGCCATTTCCTTCTCCAAAAATCCTGCATAGAGGTTGATAATAATCTAGGTTTTACCCTAAAGGGAGAGAACCACTTAAGTGGGACAGAAAGCAAACAAAAATAGTGACAGTGGAGGAGGGCTGATGTTACGGAATCAAGGACTTAAGAGGTCTCAAAACATCAAGGGGATTCCAAGATAGTTCTAGTGATAACCTGCCTGCCAATTCAGAAGACATGAGACGTGGATTCGATCCCAGGGTTGGGAAGATCCCCTGGAGAAGGGAATGGCAATCCACAACAGTATTGCCTGGAGAATCCCATGGACGGAGGAGTCTGGTGGGCTATAGTCCGTAGGGTTGCAAAGAGTCAGACAGGACTGAAGTGACTTAACGTAGCATAGAAAACATCGTCATGCAGTCTCCACCTCAGGACATTTGTCAAAATAGCAAGCTGCACAGTCAGGAGTCAAAAAACTAGATCATAAAAGACCTTTTTTAAAAAGATTAATTTTTTGCTGTCTTTTAGTGCTGAGGACACAAAGATTCCTAAGAAATTCCAAGGAGAATCATGAAGGACCATCTCGTAAGGAGAAAGGAAACCAAAGTGGAGCCTGGGTCTTAGCAAAGTAGCCGCCCTCCCTGCATGACTGTGTTTAAGGTTAATAGCATCACTCTACCCCACCCCACTGTATCTGACTAGCAGAAGAAAGAGTAAATCTTCTCTAATTGAGATATCATCATCTGGACCCTCTGCTGTTTTCTTGAAAATGTGCAGTGTTTTGTATTCAAACATAAATTACTATGGGCTTGGAAAGAAAAGATAGAACTGTGAAATTGATCATGAAAAGAAACACAATAACAAGTCAGTTACTTGTGTTGACAGGTATTCACTTGAAAATAGCTATGTTTAATATGTTATGATAGTAGAGGAAAATCAGAAAAATATGGAGAACTATAACAAAACAGGAATCTGTCAGTAAAATCAAACCGAAACTCAGCAATTGAAAACTGACATTAAGAACTGATGGATTTAACAACAAATAACAGAAGATAGGATCACAGAACTTAAGACACGACATTAGAAGATATCCAAGCTGAATAAAGAGAGAAAATGGATAAACAGAAATAACATTTCTGAAACAGACAAATAAAAGACCCCAAAACAACTTAACCAAGGCAAAGGAATAGTGGGTTTTTTTGGCTGAAGTTTTTGTTTGTATGTTTGTTTGGGGTTTTTGTTTTGTTTTAGTTTTGGGGTTTTCGTTTGGTTTTGTTTGAGTGCTTCACTGAGATGTGAGGAAGTTCTGATCAGAGTTATGAGTTAAAGTCTGATTCACAAGTGTTTCTTTACCATTTATTTAGAAGAGAGGCTGATATTCAAGAAAAGGCAAACAAGAGGATCACTGCTCATCCTTTTCTCTCTTGTAGTGAACAGTTGAGCTCTGGTTCTGAATATGTATTCTTCACTCAACCCTATAAATATCCTTCATCAAACTCACTTCTTTTAGAAGGTTGTCAGTCAACCCTGTTGTTACTTGAATGCGACCTTTATAATATCACCACTTATCCAAGGAGCTTATCAAAATATTCATTCTAATCACATGGAATATTCTTCCAGAGAGGAGTTGTGAATTATTAGAATTTTCCTTACCTTATTAAATTTCTAGTAAATATGGAGGTTTTTTTTTTTTTTAACTAAATTGATGAATACTACTTGCCTAGTTAGATCATCACCTCTTAGCCTTGTTTTTCTTGAACACAGTGAGATATAGTCAAGCTGCATAAAAATTATATTGAGTCTTAGCAGAAATAACTAAAATAATCAAAGTCAGAAGATCATTGAAAATATCTGAAAGCTACTGCTGTAAGCAATAGAGAATTGTAAGACTTTAGACATAAATCTCTTAAGGAGAAATAAAACAACATGAAATAAATATTAACAATAAAAAAGAGACATTTTGAAAATGTCTAAGAAAAGACAAAAGGTCTTGGGATCAATATTTCTTAATAGAGATGGAGTTTTTCAATTTGAAAAAAAATTGTAAAATACTGGAAATGAGTCTATATCTCTTTTCTGGCTATTTAGTACTATAAAATTTTTTTTTTCCCCTTTAATCCATTTTTTTAGTTTCCTGCTCCTTTAACTACACAGTTCCAATTCTAGTACATAGCCTGCCATGTGTACTGAATATAAAGGGTTTGACTGGTCACGGTGATGCCGTTTTGGTGGCCGTTGTCACAGTGTTTGACACATGTTTTCATGCTTTCTTTTTCATTATCTTGAAATTATCTTTAATGATGTTTCTGGGCTCCTAAGAATTTGCTCAAAGGAGAAAGAATAACCAAAGCAAATGAGCTCCTAAGGTGGTCCACACACCTGTCACCTCAAAGGGACATTTAGAATTTATTCATTTTTCCTTCTTGACAGAAATTCCTTATCATGCTCACTGGATCCAGTGTCTGTGAATATTATAAATTGGAAAATTCTATAGTGGTAAGAAGTAGCTTTATATTTTTGTTTCACCTTTTCTCTGATAGTGTTTGAATCATAACACCCTACGTGTGAAGCAGGTTGAGTGAAAAAGAAAATCAGTATCCAAAGAAGGAGGGAAAGCAGACTTGTCGTATGGTATCACACAGAAGGAAACTTGTCAATTAACACTCCAGTCATCTCCCCAGAACCCTAACTTTTCATTCAGTGCACTTTATTAGTAATGAAAGAAGGAGAAAAGGAGGCATGGATTATGAGTATGTGGTCCACCTTCTGGCCTTCTCAGGATGATTGTGATGACTTCTCTGTGTTTAGGTTTCAGTTCTCTTTTTCAGACTGTACTAGAAGGGGGGAGGGATGGAAGAAGCTAAAAAGTAGAGGATTAAATAGGGTGTGCTTTCAAAAGTGCTTCTCCAAGTCTTCTCTTCTCATATACCCCAAGATTTCTACTGGGTAAAATTAGCCAGAACTGGAACACATTTCTAAATCCAGTCTCTGTGGTAGAAAAAGATGAGGGAGAAGGAAGTACTGGATGGCTTTGGGGTGGTCAGTTTACAGTGTATTTCCATCTCTTTCTTAATGTTTAAAATCATTACAAGCATTATACATAAAAATTATAATTAATGAATATGATGAATAAATAACAATATGACAGAGGATGTGATCTGTGAATATAATTGTAATAAAGAATGTAAAAATAAATTTAAAAAGATGGAAAAATAAGATGAGCTATTGAGTCACAATTTACTCCGGTACCATCAAAAAGAACCTTGTCTGGTAATCAGTTTGCAGTATCAAATAAGCATGTTGTATACCTTAAACTTACATAGTGTTATGTGTCAATTATATCTGAATAAAGCTGGAAAAAAGAACTTTGTCCACTCAGTCCCAAAACAAACTCACCTCATTTCCAAGAGTGAAGAGAATGGACAAGAAAAGTAGCATAATTGAGAAACTATTTTGTGTTATTTAAATCCATTTGACATCTTGTTATGCTGATATTTAATTTTCCTCATGTGCTTATAATCAGCATCTTTTTTCTCTCTCCTCATACTAATCAAACACTCTGAAATAAACTTGGGGCTTTGGGTAGATGCATGACAATTGACAAGACTCTCCTTAGGGATATTAATCTATCTTGGTGCAGAGCAATGAGCTAAACAGAAAAAAGAAATATTTTGATCCTCTTGGATACTATACCGAATTAAAAAAAAAAAAAACAGGCCCCAGTATTAGATAAAAGAAGATTTTTGGGTCACATTAAATGCTTGACTCTTCAACTGCCTTAGGCGGAATTATTATTTCCTTTTGAGCTGGATTAACTATAATCTTTGTAGTGAAACCTCAGTAGAGGACATAGATATATTGTATAAAAATTGATTATAAAGAACACATGATAAGTTAAAGGTTTGTTAACTTTATAGAATTATGTAGAAAATTATGTGATAAATGTGAGTGGACAAAGAATAAAAACCTCAGTGTTTTACTTGGAAGATCTTGAAAAGATTAACTATAATCTGAAGCTTGACTTCAGTGAAATATCTACATCAACTTAACTAGTAAGATAGTTGTCAATTTTTATAAGAAAGGGGTGAAATAACATAATTTAAAGATACAAATTCCCATCATATTTTAGGATTTAAGCAAAAGACCTTTGCTGAAACACTGAGACGGTTTAAAATGAACCTTTGAAGTTATCAAAAATAAAATTCTAAGTCACTTCCTTCTGTTGTAAAAAAAATACATTGTAGACACAAGTATTATTAATTATGCATTTTTTGCAGTAAAAATTCTAGTTGGGTGATGTCTTCATATTTAAATCCCAGCCAGGAGTAAGTTGTTAACTCAGAGTCCTTTGAGACCCTCCAGTTGTCATTTAAATAATGTGGCCACCCTGACTGTGATTTGTCCTAGGTCTTAGTTCATTTGGGCTGCTATAAACCAAAATACCACGGACTGAGTGGCTTAAGTGCAAAGAAATGTATTTCTCACAGTTCTGGAAGCCGAGAGGTCTAAAATCAAGGAGCTGACAGATTTAGTATCTGATGAGTGCCTATTTCCTGGTTCCTAGACAGCCAGACTGTTGCTGTGTCCTCATGAGGTGGGAGGATGAAGGGGCTCTCTTCTTGTAAGAGCGCTAATTCCATTCATGAGGGGTCCACCCTCATAAGTAGCTTCCAAAGGCTTTGCCTCCAAATGCTATCACTAATAGATTAGGAGCTTAGAGGTGAAGGGGGTGAGCCTGATTGGGTAAAATTATATAAAACCTCTTTTACGTAATGGACATTGTTGTTTGGTCACCCAGTCATGTCCGACTCTTTGTGACCCCGTGGACTGCAGCACGCCAGGCCTCCCTCACCATCTCCCGGAGTTTGCCCAAGTTCATGTTCATTACATTGGTGATGCTGTCCAGACATCTCATCCTCTGATGCCCTCTTCTCCTTCTGCCTTCAATCTTTCCCAGCATCAGGGATTTTTCTAATGACCATTAGGAGTCCCTGAAACAAATTAAGTTCTGCAAGAAATGTCCTTTGCCATGGGGACCTTCTCACCAGTGTTCTCTCTCTGATTATCAGATCATCTTCCCAACTGGGTCCTAGGAATTGTATTTGAAGTTCTGTATCAGCAGGATTTTTTTTTTTTTTAATATAGGAAAATTTAATTTTATGTGTACTGTAGCACTCTTCAAGATCCATGTGAGTTGAGATTCACAAGAACTGATTGTACTGGAAACTGGCCTGACATTTTTTAACATCAGTATCCGTGCCAGTGGAGTTTATATAAAAGTGTGGATAGAATGGTTTCTTAGAGAATCTATAATCCTGTCTTGTCTTTGCTTTAGAATCCATGGACTTGCTTTTTTTTTTTTTTAAGATAACTTTTTTCCCCCTGTGACCAGGTAAAAGAAGAAAATATAAAATAACTCATTTATTCTTTTATCCTGGAAAGGTTGTATTAATATATGGAAAACCCACATGTATTAATATCTTCAGAGATCAGGTTTATCTTTAGAGATGTTGGTTTGGTGTTTCAGACAGCAAAAAGAAGTGACACTAGTTTTGAAGCTTGGCTGACCTGGGTAGTCATCCCATCTCCAAAACTTATTTTACTGTGTGACCTTGGGCATTTCTGAACGTTAATTTTATCCTCTATAAGATAGTATTGGTAATCCCCAAATTACAAAACTGGTGTGATGGTCCAAGATAGTGTGTGAAAATCTAAATTTTACATAGCAACTGGCATGTAATATATATTTAGAAAAGGTTGACTCATTATTAGAAACAGTGATAGATTTTTAGAATTTCAGTAAATTTAATGAAAGTTTTAAGTCATATTGGCATGCAGTAATAAGCATAACCAGTTTTATTCCTGATGCCTTTTTAATAAATTTAAAAGTATTCTATGTTGTACAAAACACGAGATTGCAGTGTTTTGGAAATAAATTCATTTCTTTATATTCTTGATAGACTCTACTACCTTTAATTGCATAGAATATCTTCTGAATGAAAGCAAGTTTTATTTGATGAAAGTCTTAGGCCTTAAGATTTGCCAGAGAATTGAGGAAATTGATAGAACTTGGTATGCTTAATCACATAAAGTGACATAAATCTAAACTTCTTGCTTAGTCATTCAAAGCCTATTATAAACTGGTCCCTTCATCTTCAAACCTACCTTCTACTAATCCACTTCTTATTACATACACTGAATTTCACTTTCTGGAATTATAAGTGATTTTTTATTCACTCAGAATGTAAAGCCTTTCCACAAAACTCAATGTGTTCTCATTTCATTTGTTCTAAAAGACTTCTATCAGTCTTTCTATTCCAGAAACATTTCCAAGATTCACTTACTAAAAGTATGTGCTGTTTCTCTAACCCCCTATTATTATTTTCTATAGAGGTTTTGTAGTATCTATCTTTCTGCATTGTAATATAATCAGATTCCCTATATCTTATCTTTCCTGTTATTTTAAAAGTCTCATGAAAATACTATCCATGCTCAATTAATCTTTGTGTCCCTGAAGTAGTGAGCAGAGATTTTATACCTAGTAAGCCAACCATACATATTCGCTGAACTGGTCATAATTCAAATTTTCCAGGTCAGGATATAGGTATTGAAATGTCGTACTAATTGTTAAGTGATGAGATAGATAATTATTTATACTTGTTGTTCAGTCACTAAGTTGTGTCTGACTCTTAGCGACACTATGGACTTTAGCATGTCAGGCTCCTCTGTCCTCCACTAGCCCCTGAAGTTGGCTTAAGTTAGTGTCCATTGAGTCGGTCATGCCATGTAACTGTCCCATCCTCTGCCACCCCCTTCTCCTATTGCTTTCCGTCTTTCATGGTATCAGGGTCTAGTATTCCTTAAAGACACAGACTATAACTTCTTGTGTACATTTTTAATGGAGCATACTTATATCTATTACAGTTTCTTTAAAGTTTATTTTTAGTTGGAGGATAATGGCTTTACAATGTTGTGTTGGTTTTTGCCATACAAAAATGTGAACCAGCCGTAAGTGTACATATGCCCCCTCTCCTGAACACCCTCCCACCCTCCCCCATCCCTCCCTGCTAAGTTGTCACAGAGTCCCAGATTGAGCTCCCTCTGTTTTACAGCAACTTCCTGCTAGCTATCTGTTTTGCATATGGTAATATATATGTTGCATAATATATATGTTTTATATATATATCATATATATATATGTGTGTGTGTTTCAGTGCTACCTCTCTCATTTCATCCCACCCTCTCCTTCCCCCACTGTCCCCAAGTCTGTTCTCTGTGTCTGTGTCTCTATTCTGCCCTGAAGTAGGTTCATCAGTACCATTTTTCTAGGTTCCATATATATGCGTTGCTGTGCTTAGTCAGTTCAGTCATGTCCAACTTTTTGTGATCCTGTGGCCTTTGCCTGCCAGGCTCCTCTGTCCATGGAATTTTCCAGGCAAGAATACTGGAGTGGGTTGCCATGCCCCTCCTCCAGGGGATCTTCCCAACCTAGGAATCCAACTGGGATCTTCTGCATTGCAGGTGGATTCTTTACCAGCCAAGCTACCAGGGAAGCCCATATGTGTGTTAATATATGATATTTTTCTCTTTTTGACGTACGTCACTCTGTATAACAGTCTCTAGGTTCATTCACCTCACTTTCTGTACAAATAATATTGAAGAACTTAAAGTTTGCAATTAAGCTATAACTTCAGTCAATGAATTTCATATATGGAATACAAAAATAGAACTCCATTTTTAAAAGATTTTTTATAAAAGATCTGATATCAATGTAAAGAATTTTCAGTTCAGTTCAGTCGCTCAGTCATGTCCGACTCTTTGCGACCTCATGAATTGCAGCACTCCAGGCCTTTAAATTAAGTTAAACCTTAAACTTACAACTTCACATTTGTAATTGCCAATAAGGACGAATCAGCATTTTCACAGAGATAGCAAGGCATTATTGTTTCCAATCTTTTAAACCTTAAGGAAAACATGGTAATTGAAAAAAGATTTTAAATGTAGGTAAACTGACCAGAATCATAACTTCAAGTAATTCCACCACTCATCATTAGAGTGGACTTTTTGGTAGAGTCCTATATCTCTTTGGTTGTTAGTTTTTCATTTGAAAATGAGGATAATTTCATTTGGAAATGAGGCACAGCCTGCCTACTCGGTAGGTTGTTGAGAAGATCAACCATGCTTATATAAACAATGGAATTTGTAAAATCTTGCATTGCTTGTGTATATAAATAGCATCATTGATTATAATTCACATTTTCAGTCTTTTGAAAGAAAACTTTATATCAGTGTGGGAAGGGTCCCTGTGCAACTGGACATGTCTTCTGTGTTCCTCCAGGTCTGTAAACCTTGTACTCAATAAGTGACATGCTGTCAAGCTCACAAATTGCATTTCAGGCAAAGAGCTCACAACTCACCCTGTGTATACTTTCCTGGTCCATCTGTATCCAGCACAGGCAAACTTTTCTTGGAACTGTTTAGCTAAGCAGTGGCCCTTGGTCACACCTCCAGCTTTCTGTTTTTCAGGCCCCAAAGGGTCAAGGTCGGAGTTCTTTCACTGGGGCAGGAAGCAAGGCTCATGTGGCTTCACTGGCCACACTCTGCTACACCGTGGAGCTGGTGTCCTTGGGGGACCAGTGCGTTGCTAGAGGCCAGATATTGTGTGTTCTCTCTCCTCTTTCTGCAAATAAACACTGACCTGCTGAGGCCTGGTGCAATGCTGTTTGACTCTGGGACCTCATGCACTTGTCTCTTCCCCAGATGGCACTTGCCTGCCTTTCAACCCTGGCTCAACTTGTTATATTCTGTCCTGGGGCACAACCTGACCACTCTGTGAAACTACAGCGTCTTATTTATCGTCATTCTGGAGGTGTTTTTGTATGGTCTGTGCTACAACTTCTCTGTATTGTTGCAGATAAAGTAGATAGTCAAGTAGTTTTTTTTTTCTGGAGCGAAAATAAAACCTATCTCATGGTGATAAAAATCAGCCTTTGTAGTTTTGCATTAATTCCTACTGATGATATGAGAGAGAAATGGCAATTTTGCTTCCGAAAGCAGACTTGGCTTTGTGAGAAGAGGTTTGGTTTGCTAAACCAAAGGATATGTGTGGAGGAACGGTGAGATATGAGGTTTGTTTAGTGTTCAGGAATAGTTTTATATTTCTGAATTTTGCCTGTGTAATGAGTGACATATAAGTAAAAGAAAACAAGATGAAGGCCAAGGGGACTGAAAAGTTTGAGGAATATGAAATGACCCACTCTGCATTCTTCCTTTTCATACCTCCCCTCAGTTGTTTAAAAATATTATCTATGATGAGTACCATGGGCACAAAAACACACAATCACTGCTCTATTTGATTTCTACTTCAAGATAGTGATAAGTTGATATGGTTGTGAATAATAGCTATGACTAGGGGTAAGTGACAGAATCTCCCAACGAGAAGGCTCTTTGTGAATTATTTTAACAGCCCATTGCTAGTTGCTTCTCTGCATCATTGATTTATGAAGAGATAGATGAGTTGCTTGCTCTTTGTTTGGCATAGACATATCTATAGAGTTTGTCTATGTAAGTAGATTGGAAGTATTTAAGATAATTCAGGATTTGTAGAAACTGTACCAAGAAAAGGAAGAACTAATTGCATAACAAACATCAGGAGTCACATTTAATAACCTGGCATAGAGGTTTCAAAAGAAAACTGATGGATTACCCAACAGTCTCAAGAGGAAAATTTGCTGTTGAGCAGACATCTCCCTTCTTCTGGGAGAGTGAATGTCAGGATAATAAGAATAATTATAATATTCTGATAATGAGGCATAATATTATAGCTAGTAAACCCAGTGGGATTTTGCATGCCAAGGGTTTATTTATAATGGAGATTGAAAAAAGAAGCCCTGTGGGGAGAAATTAAGGATGAGAAAGCAAAATGACAGAGACTGGCTCTCCATATTGTAAGTATGCCGGGTGTTCGTTGGTTTATCTATCTTGATTGAGTTAGTTCAATAAGAGGGTTTCTTTTTGAGGCTAGGGTTTCACTCAATGGTATTAAAGTAAAAGTAGTTCCTCCTTTATTTCCTTTCTCAATTAGGGGATGAAAACTGGTTGCATACGAAATGTCTTGGAAACAGTTATTTCCTAGAATTTTAATTTGAACCTATGATTTGAAGTCTTGAGGTGATATATTTTAGGTGCAAGATTATTGGCCAAGATTACTGTCAGCTCTTGGAAGAGTCGACTGTTCAGTCGTGTTCACTAAAACTGAAGCTGTTCTGCAAGTTTAGGTGACCTGTGACTTGCCGCTTCACAACTCTCTCAAAGATTGCTTAAAGTTGGACCTTACTGGTATTTTTTCCAGTGATGTTTTTCAGGTAGACAAATGCCCCTGTTTTGTGATGTTCGGCAATTTTTACATAAGCACTGCTCAAAGGTTGCTAGGTAGAATATTATTCAAGGCCTTAGAGCACCTTATCCAATCAATGTATGTATACAATGCAGCTAACTGCAAATAAGAGTTTCATGAAGGATTTACTTTTTATTGCTATACCTTGTATCATTGCAAAATCCAGATACATCAGATAAATAATTAATAACATAAAAATCTTTATTAAATTCTAAAACCTTATTGAAATATATCAGCACAGGAGATGTATGATTTTTCAACTGCTTGTGTTTTTATTGTACTGTAGGCACCTGAGTCACTTGGAATACCTAATACCTGCCTAATAAGTGCTGTGTTTGTTGGTTATCTGATACCTCCTAGAAGTTTGGGGAAGGAATTTAGCATTGCAGTATTGAAGGATGAAATTTCAAGCCTCCTTTTATTTATTGTGATAATAAATGATATAACTATTCATCAATGACAATAATGAAATCTTACAGAGCTAATTCAATTCATAAAACATGATATGTGGATACTAATACAGGTTTTAGTTTTTTTCTTCTTCTGGAAAGACAGTACCATTTTGACACACCATCTGAGGATGCTGTAAATTGTGAGAAATCTTTCACCACCTATGATATGTCGGCTCCTTTGTCCGACAGGCATGTTCTACAACATACCCTTCCCAAGCTGCTAAGTTGTATCATAGCTCTCAATTTTGTGTGTGTGTGTGTATATATATATTTCCTGACTTACACCATGCCACAGTGCCATCCTCTCTCTAAAACAGCCAAAGCCTCTTCAAGTTATTGCCAACTTTTCTTATTTCCTTCTCTCTCATAGTAGTACATTACAAGTATGGTTGTTTCTTCCTTTCTTAAATCTTTTGTGTCTGTCCTTTTCTTTCTACTTTGCCCCTGGTTGGGCTAAGATCATAACCTCATTCACAGTTTATTGAGAGCCCACTGACAGGACTTTATGCTTCAGTCCATGACAGTATTTCATGCAAGTTATTCCCTGCTTCACCATCCTTCAATTGCCTTATATTGCCTTTACCACATTTGCTACCTGCTTGTCCAGTCTAATGTACTTTTCCATCTTTATCTCTCAAAATGTCATTATATAAAAAAAAAATGTCATTATATCAATCATTGATTCCCCCAAAATTGGTTTGCTGAAACATGCCACATAGAGTCTATACTATCACCATGCTTTTAGTCATTCAGTACCTCCTGCTTCTCTTTTAAAATATATTTTAATTTCCCCAATCTTCCATGGCTAACATCAAGTCTTATCTCTTCCGTAAAGTCTTGCAAAATCCATCAGTAGTGGCCCAACAAAAGTTTCGTTCATAGTAGGCTTTAAATAAAACAGAATGGGAGACTAGGCGAATTTGTTACATGGAGGGTGACTAATAAACACACATTTTTTCATTACACTCTTTCCAACATATGTCTCAGAATGATAATGCACTTCTGGTTTAACCTTCTAGGTAACTATCTCAAGGACTTTCAAAGGCTTAGAGACCTAGAAGTAATTTGCAAATTACAGTTAGTCTAAAAGTGGAAACCTGATTGATTAAAATTGCATTACACCGGTGAGGAAGTTTGTGAGGGCTGAGTGGACTCAGTACTCTCATGGGATATCCTGGGTAATCCTAACCTATAAAGTTGAATTTGATGCCAAATACATACCTGTGTATTATATTTAACAACTTTACCAGGTCAATAAATAGAGTCTTGGCTAGAATCATCCATCTTTTGCTTTCATGCAGTCTGAGCTATCAATGATGTTTAAACAGGGTGTCATTATAACACTCCTAGTTTTGTTGTTCAGTATTGGCCTAGTAGTAGTTTGTCTTTCATGAAAAATTTCTATTAAAATTAGTTTCTGTCCTTGATTTTAATATTTTTGAAATTCAGAATACATTTTTTTGGAGTTTTATATTGTGTTTTTTAGAACAAATGATTTTCCTTAACCACAAAGCTTAAACTGTGTGTTATTAGTTTGAACATTGTACTGAAATCCCTGTACATTTTTGATGTACTAAGATGTAGAGAGGTGAACATTCATAGCTTTCCTTTTCTTCAAAAAGGCTAATTCATGGTAAATAGACTGAAACATGCAGCTGGGGTGATAAGGGTAGGAAAACGTTTTTGTTTTCAATATGAAAAGAGAGATCTAAGAATGATTAGTACTAAGAATGATTCATGTAGTGCAGAGTTGCCAAGTGCAACCTAGTTATATTTATAGCAACCGAGTATATCAAGTTTTCCAAGGAGACTAAGCACACCTGATGGAGTGTGAAGACCGAACTTGGTTAAATCTCCTCCGACAGGAGAGTTACCACCCTAACTCCTCTCCTCTGCTCACTGCAGAAATTGCTGTCCATTTGGTGGGAAGGTTGATGCCTCATTTATGATACATTATAAATGGTGGTGTTTGAAGGTGGGGGGGGCTTGTGCATGTATTTCTGTACCTGTTGTTGCTTTTCTTTAATACAGACGATATAAACTAATGAAAGTGAAATAGACCCTTAACACACACATGTGTCCTTGGCCAAAATTTAGAGAATGAAAGTTGGAGGAGTGTGGAGAGTAGAGTGATGCATTCGGGTTTTTTTTGTTAATAAGTACTGTTGTCACTCCAGTATTCTTGCCTGGAGAATCCAATGGACAGAGGAGCCTAGCATGGGGTCACAAAGAGTTGGACACGACTGAGTGGCTAAACACACACACATTGTTGTCGTAAAACTGTAATATAAGGTGTACTATTTTTCATGGTCGATAATATATTAATGTAATTGTACTAAATTGCATCTCTTGCTTCTATCATTCTAAAGGTAAATTTCTGTGTCTGCAACACTAAGTAGATAGTGCTGTATAAACAAATGCTACATATGGTTGGGAGTCCTACATTTAAAGAAGGCTACTTATGAATCCTTTTATAAAGTGAAATTTTTGGTAATCTAAAAATATTGTATTTAATATACCCTAGAACTTCAGACTTTTCTTTTTTTGTTTGTTTTCATTTATTAGTTGGAGGCTAATTACTTTACAATATTGTAGTGGTTTTTGCCATATATTGACATGAATCAGCCATGGATTTATGTGTGTTCCCCATCCCGATCCCTTGACCTTTCTGATAGATTTGTATAAACCTTGGCTCTAAGGTAATTGCCAACGGTTAATTTTAATAAACTTTACATAGTCACAAATATAATGACATCAGCATATTGCTAGTTTCCAAACAATAACTTGTATGAGTCAAGCATCATTAGGGTGGCATTTCAGTACACTGATAATGCTCTCAAATTCTCAAATGGATTCATAATTTAAATTTATGTAAAGAAATCGTAAAATACTAAACAAAAAATAGATACACCATTAACCTTGACATGACTATTGCAGATAATTTCCCAAGTTTAAGTTGTGTGCATATATACACAGATGCGTGACCATAAACATATACTTGTAAATATACATGTATACGGAATTACTTTTCTAGTGCTTTCTGGAACTTTGCATTACAGGCAAATTATATAAAAGGTGGATAATAAATACACAACTGTATTTATAGTTAATACCATTTAAAATATGTATTTTAATATTTATCTTGAGGTCTTTGTATTTTACAAGTCTCTGCAGTTAACTTGCATTTATTATAAAAAATTCTTTTGAAATAGACTAGGTACAAAATGTTTACTGAATTCTTGTTGCAAATCCAGGAGAAAAACTTTCCATTTTAAAAAGAAAACCAAACATTTAATTAACTTTTAAGTGTATTTTTCTCTTGGAAATTCACTTCAATGTTGTTATTATTTTGAATGCCAATATATAATAGTGCTGGCATTTATTTTAGCTTCACCCTAAAATAGAATGTTTGGTGTATTGAGTTACATTTGGATATAATTCATCACTTGAGTAGTTTGTTAAAGAGGAATTTTATTCTTTTTTTTAATCCCTGCCATGACAACTTTGTGTCAAAAAGCCAATCAGTCCTGTCAGGGACCAGGATGGTGGCTAAGGAATTGAAAACATTTCTGCTAGCAGGTTCACTATTCATTTCTGACATCTGGCTGGTACAATATTAAGCACTTTAATTTATTGAAGTTGCTGTTCGGATAATAAAAGTCGTACACTCTTCTACTTGGCACCTATTTCAGCATTTTTTTTAATATCTGTTTGGACACAGCTCATAGCTTTTTAATAAAGCATTGTACATTCCTCTTTTTAAACTGTAATATAAATGATAGGTAAAACCATTAACTAACTTAAATTCAAGATTCACTTTTAACATTTGAAAAATTATAGGATATCAAACTAAAAACATGTTTAATGTATGATAAAGTGAATTTTTGTTTGGTTTCCTTGTATCTTCAAACTTTAGCTTTTTAAAATAGGATTTAACGTGTAGACACCTATTTTAAAAAGCCCACTTATTTGATAGCAAAATTACTATCTGCTATTTTTTTTTTTTGCAAGAGATAGAACAAAACCTTTTGATGTACTGATGACTTGGATGATGGGAAACAGAGCCAAGATGGTCAAAAATTGAGTCTCAGCCATCACTTTACAAAGAGCCAAGGTCAAGACAAGGGAACCAAGGTAAGTTCATAGATGCAAAGTCAGAAATAAAAGCATGTGTGAGCAGCAGGCACAGTTTTTAAAAGGAGCTAGGGAAGAACATTCCGGGTTAAAGAATGGCATCAAAGTTTAGGACTTATCTTTATGGGCTACTGATTGGAGGTGCGTGGATGGATTACATTATCATAATCGTAAAACCTCAGGCATTATTCTATTTGGTAGATCTTGTTTTGTACAAGCAGTATACATAAAAGTTTCTTTCATTACAGTTTTCTAAATATTAATAAAGCTAAGAAAAACTATCCAATTTTGTAGAGCATGTTGGTAAACATCTCTTCAGTAATAACTTGAGAATTTCGCAAAAGGCTCAGTTTGAAATTGTCAGACTTGAAACTCATTAACTAATACATTCACAGTCCTTTATTTTAATGTGATATCTGAATCATTAACACTCTTCACTATTATGTGATGGGATTTTCATAGATTTTAACTATACATATTGAGTTTTACAGACTTTAATGTATAGAATTTGTAGTTAGGTTAGGAACTGCTATGTTCTGGCAAATACAGATAGGTATGTAAGCAACTCTATTGCTGTCATTAGCGGTGAGGGATATTCTAATTATTGTGTTCAATTAATGTTAGGAATGAAGAACATCATTGCTAATCAAGGGACCTTAAGTTTTCAACTTGCTGTCATTTACCATATAAGACTAAGTCCTTTGAGAAGATCTGGTAGGAAGGATCTTTATCAGTGGTTCCCACAGTGTGGTTCCCTAGACTAGTAGCATCAGTATCACCTTGGAATGGCTTAGAAATGCAGATTCCTAGGCCCCTCTTGGTACCTACTGGGTCAGTAACTGCAGGGGAGACCTGGTGACTCTGACGTATATTTAAGTCTGTGAACCATTGATCTGGATAAATAGAGACCTTATCTATGAAGGGGAGTGTGGGACCAATTGTGACATAAGAAAGCAAGAAAATTCTCAGTGGCTCATCCCTCCTAAATGATGCAGAGAAAATTCTTCATTCAGGAAAATAAATCCAGTGATCCAGCCAAAACTGAAGAAAGGAGTTGGGAAGGCGAAGGGCTCCACATGGCAGCGTGTGAACCACCAGAGACAACGGGAGCGGAGCTTCGAGTCAGGTGGTGAGCGGGGGCCGGCAGCTTTAGTGCCTCTGTACCCACGGCAGGTTGTGATCCATGAACAAAAATCCGAAAGGGCAAATTGAAAGAGAAAATCTGCTTTTCCTTTCTCAGGGCATCTTACTGCTTAGCATTCTTGGTAACTATTCATCTGTTTCCTTCTTGTCAACATGCTGACAACTAGCACCAATCAACACTTATTCCTGTTTCCTTGTTTTTCTCTCTCTTTTGTTTTTCATTCTAAAACCTTCTTTATCCCAAATTAGAGTACCAGGTTCTAAGAAAATTACCTGTCACCATAGCAGAGATGTTTTAAAAAATAAATACATATTCCACAATTCAAAGCTATATAATATATTGCAAATCCTCTGAATCAATGATTGTTTTTCCACTTTTGATTTACGCATTATCTAAAGACTTTTAAACTGACAAAAGTGTCGTGATACAGGGGAGTACGAATAGAATGTAGTTAGCACTGTAAAATAAGTTACTGTTTTCCCCTCTTTTTCTGTGCTTTCCTTATTCTCTTTTCTCACATTTTTCCTTTCTCTTGTTCACACACGCTTACTTCCTGTAACTCTGGGGACGTTATCTTTCGTTTTCACACCATTATCACACGTTCTTTGTTTCTCCCCCTTTTGCAACTTTTCTGTTTTAAAATGAGCATTTTTCCCAATTCTTTTTTTTGCGGCGTTGTCTCATTCCCTCATTCACATATTCATTATTTCTTCATGTCCCTGTTCCTTTATCCTCATGCCTTTCTCCTGGCTGGTTGTCTGTGCTCTTTTAGCTGGGTCTTACTTATCTTTTGATCTCACCCTTCTCAGAACCTTCTGTTTTTTTTTTCCCCACTTCCTTCTCCTTCACTCATTTTCAGTAAAATAGTTAATGCGCTGATAAAAATGCATAGCATCTGCAGAGCTTGAAATGTCTGCTCTTCATAGGAAGATGAATAGTCATGGTTCTTGCTCACAAAGAAGACAGTATTCACAATGCCTGTTGACTCAGGCCTCTAAAATGTGTCTTGTCAGTTGTCAGCAAGGCCCTCGATACTTAGTGATGATGATTTTACTCATTCTTACTCGTGGTACTTTCATACTGTCTCATTTTCCTGTCTTCCCTCACGCCCTGTCTCACTGTTTTCTAGTGTTGGAGGGTAGCGTTGCCTCCAGATTTACAAAGAAAGAGACACCACTGGCCATAACGTTTTCTCAGTTTTTCGACTCCCTCTCCCTCTCCCTCCTCAAGCCTCACACTTTACCTGGTGTACCTTCAAGTCCCCTGAAATCTGGATGCGTTCCCACTCCATTTTCTGTAGTTTGCCAGGAGTGACCTACCTGCTTTCCTGGATCATACTTGTATTTTTTTTTTTTTTAATGCCCAGTGCCTGGTTCACAAGAGGAATTTAATAAATGTTTGTGAAACCAAATTAAAGTACGTTTTCCCCATCCATATTGTCCGTAGCATTTCCTCCCATCCTCTGTGTCTCTTGCACCGATTATTGCCAAGTTGTTGTATACACAACTGTTGTTTTCCTTGGTTTTTGAGGGCACGCTTTCCATCTCTTGACTCTTAACATCTTAGTACCTAGTATGCAGCAGAAGTTCTCAAAACAGTTTTGCTAAATAACAAGCAATGAGTGAGTCTTACTTTGCCTGCTATGAAAACTGAAGGAGTATCTACCCAACTCCACCTCTGGTACTTTTGCCATTCTGCACATTTTCACCGTGGGGTCTGGGAGGGAAGCTAAGGTGTGGTTTGCATCAGCCTGAAGACTGGAATCCATTTATAGCTGAATGTCATCTTTTAGTTCTCACATATACACATATACTTGGACACTATTATGCTTTATATTTAGCATAAATATTGATGTTTGGCTTCCCTGGTGACCAAGTTGATATAGAATTTGCCTGCAGTACAGGAGACCCCAGTTCGATCCCTGGGTCAGGAAGATGTTAGCTTGTATCCTCATTTTCTTTACTTTGTCCTTTTCAGTTTGCATCCCATGTGTATCATTAGACTAGGCAGAATCAAAATATACATGAGATCCTCTCCAGTTCAGTTCAGTTCAGTCGCTCAGTCGTATCCAACTCTCTGCGACCCCATGAATTGCAGCACGCCAGGCCTCCCTGTCCATCACCAACTCCCGGAGTTTACTCAAACTCATGCCCATTGAATCGGTGATGCCATCCCGCCATCTCATCCTCTGTCATCCTCTTCTCCTCCTGCCCCCAATCCCTCCCAGCATCAGGGTCTTTTCTAATGAATCAATTCTTCACATGAGGTGGCCAAAGTTTCAACTTCAGCATCAGTGCTTCCAATGAACACCCAGGACTGATCTCCTTTAGGATGGACTGGTTGGATCTCCTTGCAGTCCAAGGGACTCTCAAGAGTCTTCTCCAATACCACAGTTCAAGAGCATCAATTTTTCGGTGCTCAGCTTTCTTCACAGTCCAACTCTCACATCCATACATGACCACTGGAAAAACCATAACCTTGACCAGACAGAGCTTTGTTGGCAAAGTAATGTCTCTGCTTTTTAATATGCTATCCAGGTTGGTCATAACTTTCCTTCCAAGGAGTAAGCATCTTTTAATTTCATGGCTGCAGTCACCATCTGAGATCCTCTTAAAGCCCACTATTTCTGGGAGCATTGGATATTATTTGAGGAATAATCTAGATGGGCTTTAAGTGCCTGAAATGTAACAACAGAAGCAATAAAATGTGAGCTATATAGGAATGGTTTCCTGATGGGCATTGTACACTTTTTTATTTATTTATTTTTTTTACCATTTAAAAAAAAAAATTTTTTTTATTAGTTGGAGGCTAATTACTTCACAACATTTCAGTGGGTTTTGTCATACATTGATATGAATCAGCCATAGATTTACATGTATTAATATTAGCTCAAGAACAGACTCCAAAACAGTTTTGGAATTTCTTGACTACAGGTAGTTTCTGGGTCTTCAGATAATGAATTACAGTTGAGGGATTAAAATGAGAGACTTGCATTGAGGATCTTTCTTGGCCCACCTCCCTTCACAGAGAAGGAACTGAAGTCTAAGAACAGTCTCCGAGTGGGATCAGAAAGAATTATGTTCTTCCTGCTCTTTCAGTCTGGAGCAGTTGGAAAAGCTATTTGGAAATTTGGCTTTCAAAGCTAGCCAGAAGTCTTCAGGTTATGTTTCATTTATTCTTACTAAATTACCAAAAACTTATTCTACTTTGGAGGGATCAGATATACTGGCTCTTGTATATCTCTTCTTGCTTTTGCTGCTGTCATTATAATATCTTTCTTAATCACCCCTAGTTTGCAGGATGTTGAACAAAAGATATAAGAAAATCATATTTCTCTCCTTAGCTCATATTCATAATATTAGATAAACGCACACTCACTCTAAATTGCCTTTTGTCAAATTCTCAAGGAGAAAAAAACTGTTTTATTTTTTATTATTTTTGCATCTTTGTTTTCTTTCATTTTATTTCTTTTGAGTGAGGATATAAAAGTAGATTGCCCTAAAATCTCTAAACCATAAAAATGAAGTCATATATACTACTGTGGCACATGAAAGAAATCAGGGTGATAATAGTGACAATAATTATCGACCAGAATTTATTGAATGCTTTTGTAATGCCTCTGACAATAAGTACTCACACAAAACAGCAAGGCAGAAATAGTTATCCTGAATTTATGTAAAATGAAACTGAATCTCCAAATGATTAAGTGACTGGCTGAAGGCTTTACACATGTAAGATTCTTGTGTTCCTTTTGTCAAGCAATTTGGAAAAATCAGAAGAAAGAGCAAAATGCTTGCAGAGAACATTATTGGGAAATGTCTTATCAAAGATGCATTGTAAAGTTTGCAGAAAAGAATTTGAGAGACTAATGATGATTTTGAAACACTGTAATTTCGTCTCTAAAATGAAAATTGGCCCACTATGTGTATGAGTATGGCAACATCTTGTTTAAGAGGTATTCAGCCTGCTGACAACTGGAGTTCACCAACTTGAACTCATGTGCAAAATCAAGTATTCTGTTGCAAAAAACGTATTACCTCTTTGGCTCCAAAACTTTACTTTTGTATTGGGAGTAATAGATAAAAATTAGAATAGGGAGTTAAAGGTAATATATTAACATGGAATAGATTCAGAAGTATAGAGTAGTTTTGAAAGCACTGCAGTGCGTTTTTTGGTCACATTTTGCACACTTATGGAATAATCAGAATTTATACATGTGGAAATTGGCAATATGAATAGCTAAATGACCAGACCATAAATGGTGGACCTGGAATAAGAATCCAGATTCCCTGATATCTTCTGTTGTGTTCTTCAAAAAATTTGATGACCATGAGCCATCAGGAAAAAATCAAGTACAGTGTTTCAGTTGTTTGTTATCCCAAAACATAGTGGCTTAGAACAGCAGCAAGCAGTCATTTGCTCAAATGATATTTTGCAATCTGGGCACGACCCTGGAGGGGGCTCATCACTGCTCCACTAAATTGAGACTGGAGAATCCATTCCTAAGGTGCTTCACTCTTAGGTGTGACAAGTTGATTTTGGCTGTTGACTGGAAGGTCATCTAGGGCTGAGTCAGGGACCTCAGACCTTCTTGTTGGCTCCCCATGAGATGCAGGGTGCATCATGGGGGTGCCTGGCTTCCTATGCAGCACAAAAGCAGAAGTTGCTAGGCCTTCTTAAGTGTTAGGCCTAGAGCTAGCAGAATATCAAGTTTGCTGCATTCTTCTAGTTAAAGCCAATCACAGAGGTAGTCCAGACTTCCAGACTCAAGAGGAAGAGACTCCACAAGTGCACAAATAAATTGGGGGTGGGGTGACGGTGGGGGTTGCAGTCTCTTGAGGACCACTGATGTAACTGACTGTTACATCACAGTTTAGAGTATTCAGATTAAGGACAGATGTAGTATACCATTTAGAGAGGTTTCTAGAGAGTCAAGTATTTACAAAAATAAATTTCAGGTAATGGAAAATATTCATTACTTCCTCCAACGAGCCAGGTAAAAGAATCCACTGTAATTTGAAAAGGGTTCTAAAATAATCTATCTTAATTATTTTTTTCCTTTTAGCAGTTTGTTATCTGATTTTGGATAGAGCTTTTCGGTGAGGATGTGATGGATTGCCCATTGCTTAGTATCAGATCTTCTTTGTGAGAGTGTCCAGTGTTTTCCAGCATTCTCTACTGGACATAGAGTCCTGAGTACAGCCTCTCATTCATATTGCTCTGTCACCCTAAAGAAATCACTTATATTTCATAAACACGTTTTTGAAGAAGAGCCAAGAAGATACCTCAAAGATGAGATGTTGGTTTGTGTGTTATGTATTTAACTCTATTCAGCAAGTGGAGCCTGCCGTGCTATTAAGAATTGAAAAATCAACTATTGTCACCAACTTTGCAGCTGGGAAAGATAGTGGAGTTCTTTCCAGTTAAATAAATATATAGGCTGCCCCTGAAGGAGTTTGATCAAGAATTTGAACACTTATTTGCCAACTAAATAAAAAAATACCGTACTGCCCCCTGAGTAAGACTGGCCTCCTTCATGGGATATTGATCAAATGCTATGGCTCCCTTACTAACATCTCCTTCCAGTGGTCTAGTCATTCTTTAAATCATAAATAAGAATCTCTGGAGTGTTTCAAGGCAGAGCAAATCAAATATAACAGAACTTGAAAAGCAAGAATTTTCCCATTTATTCTTCTACCAATCTTGTGAGCAGGAAAAGAATTGACACTAAACTAAACTCTCTGCTGCAAATACTCCTTCCTTTAGCAGCCAGGCTAAGAGGCAAGAGGACCATATAGCTATGAGGAACACTTTTCTCTAAGAATGAGAAAAGGATGACACCTTCGTCTCAAGTAATCTGTAGACCAGGAAATGTGAAGATTCTCGGAGCAGTTAAATGGGAGCCAAGAAAGAAACTAATTTGAGAGAAAAATTGTCTTCTGGAGTGTGTGACCAGACTGCTCAAGTTCGTGTGTTTCATCCTTGAGTGTCTTGAAGTTTTGTCCTTTTTTCTTTTATTGTTTTACCTAGCAATATAAAAGACATGTAGCTTAATTCCAGACGCTATTAGGAAAAAAAAAAAAGAGTTGTTATTTGTGCTGATGCAGAAATCCTGAGGGTTATATTTCCATTTTAGAAGTCTTAAATCTCACTGTCCCCACCTCATGATTTCCATTGCATCTTGTCCCTATGCCTTTTACCTGGTTCCCTAGATGACAGGTGTAGGTAAAACTGCTATGACCACTTCATGTTTATGCAGAAATTATATAAGTGAAATAAAATTCTCAGCCACCATTTGCTGCACATGACTACTCTCATCTTCTGTGTCTGCAAAGGTCTGGCACTTTTGTTACTTAGGCAATTTACAAAGAGGAATCACGTTCACCTGAAACATCTGATTAGGAAGTGTTAATTAAGGCTTTATGTGATTCACAATTAAGTCTCTAAATTTAACATCGTGTATGTCTAAATAAATGTTACCCTTGCTGTCTTGCCTTACTGTTGAGAGGTCTGCTTGTGAATCAGTGCTCTTGAATCTTGGGAACCTGTCTCCTTCTGCCTCAGGACAAAATGTTATTTTAGTGTGCGCCTTAATTATCGCTTCTCTTCTCTACTCCACCTAATCAGTATCCTGTTTATTTTCTCCTTGTTGATGTCCTGTGTATGCAAACAATTCATTTTGTAAAATTTCTGTGAAATTTCAGAGTCTGAAAATGATTGAGGATATCTTTAACCACTTCAACTTTCTGTAAGTCTTTTACTATGTGGACATATCTTAGTTTAGAGTTATTTTCCCTCAGCATAGATATTCTACTGATTTTTAGCATATGAATTTAATAATTACTTGTGGGATTCTTATTCATACATGTTTCTTTTTTCTTCCCAGAAGCCGTCAATGGGGATTGTTTAGTTTGTTTTGCTTGGCCCTTGTGGACTCTTTTAATTATATATATATATATCTATCTATATATGTATAGATATATATATATATATTTCTTCAGTTACATAGTATCTCCCAGTAACATTTCTTAGACTTGTTCATACCTTTTCACATTTACTTTTCTTTCTGCTTAAATTCCTATGGAAAAGGTTTATATTTATTAATTGATTCTCTAAATTCTGTAGCTTTTCATTCATATTTTCCATTTGTTAAGTTTTGTGCCGATTATTAGTAAATGATTTGTGTGGTCTTCCAAACTACTTCTGTTACAGTTGTGCTGTAACTGTTTTGTTATGCAAGCTATGGGTAAATGTCTTCATTTTTTAGTAATATACACATTTTACAGTATTATGTCAGTATTACCAGGTTAGTAGATGAGGATGTAAAGCAGCCAGTTTAAAATGAGGAATTAAATCATTGAAGTGATTATTTATAAGGAATAGCTACACTGTTTTTTCTTCTAAGATTGACTTTTTAAATCCAAAGTAGTAAGATGTTTTGTATTGGATATATACTATTCGTATCTTGTGTGTGTGTGTGTGTGTGTGTGTGTATTGAGAATCTTTGAATAGGGGAGAGATTAGTCTGTTTTTAGATGTGCCTAGCTTTGCACCCAGTGGGTCCTCTGTGCTGATATGAGTGTGACACAACATAGTGAAGTTGTTTTGAAGGTCTTGCCTTTTGCTATCTCTATATTCAGAATAGTGGGAAAGAGTGAGGGATGGGATTCTGTGAATTGGAACCCCAGTGTGGGAGAATGTTGCTAAGAATGGTAGTGTTTACAGTATTTTGTACTTACTAATTGTGTAAAAGACTGGAGAGGTTTTTCAGGAAAGGGCTGTATATAGATGTTTTGTTTTGAGTGATATCAGACAAGATTAAAGTTTGAAATATTGACTTGAGTAAGCTAGGGTTTAGAAAATATTTGACATCAAGTCACTACCAAATTGACTGAGCTGTGAAACAGTTGAGTAAAAATATATGCCTTACAAAGGTAGTGATAGTAATACTCAATTTGATTTTAATTATCGAAGCATAGATTTGAGTACATTAAGTGGAGGAAATGAGGCTAGGGTGATTTCATAGGTCTGGAGCAGGATTGCTTTTAGCTTCAATACTATATCTGCAGAGCCAGCAAGGAAAGGAGTGTATGATATTAAGGATAAAAGTGGTTGTGATTAAACAGAAGCTATATTTTACAGAGTATCTTAGGGTAACATTGGACCAAGGAACAAAGTGAAATTCAGCACAGTGCAGGTTAAAAAAATATTGTCCTTAGCAGTTTTTAAATTTTATTGATTTATTTTTGGAAGATTGTGAATTTTTTTTATTGTACCAGTTCAATTAACAACAACAACAAAAAAAAAAATAGAAGTTTTAGTTCCATTACTGATACTTGTTAATCCTCCATCCGTTTTTGTTTGTTTTAATAATGGGAGCAGTGATGGTTGAAATTAACTGTAAGTGCAAAGAAGGTTAGTGTTCGTTTTCTTAAAGTTTTTATATCTGTACAAATGTTAGCACATTTCCATTGCTTGTATTATGAGATTTTAATATGCTTTAGAATGCTTATGTGAATACCTCATTAGAGTTTATACATAAAGGTTTAGTTTAGATTCCAGTTTCTTCTTGTTGTTCAGTCGCTCAGTCATGTCTGACTCTTTGCAACCCTATGGACTGCAGCACGCCAGGCTTCCCTGCCCTTCACCAAATTCATGACCATTGAGTAGGTGGTGCCATCCAACCATCTTGTCCTCTGTTGTCCCCTTCTTCTCCTGCCTTCAATCTTTCCCAGCATCAGGGTCTTTTCCAGTGAGCCAGTTCTTCCCATCAGGTGGCCACAGTATTGGAATTACAGCTTTAGCATCAGTCCTTCCAGTGAATATTCAGGATTGATTTCTTTAGGGTTGATTGGTTTGATCTCCTTGCAGTCCAAGGGTGTCTCAAGAGTCTTGTCCAACACCACAATTCAAAAGCATCAGTTCTTGGGCTCTCAGCAGTCTTTATGGTCCGACTCTCACATCTACACATGACTACTGGAAAAATCATAGCTTCGAGTATACAGACTTCATTGGCAAAGTGATGTCTCTGCTTTTTAATATGCTGTCTAGGTTGGTCATAGCTTTTCTTCCAAGGAGCAAGCGTCTTTTAATTTCGTGGCTGCAGTTGTCATCTGCAGTGATATTGGAGCCCAAGAAAATAAAGTCTCTCATTGTTTCCCCATCTGTTTACCTTGAAATGATGGGACTGGTTGCCATGACCTTAGTTTTTTGAATGTTGAGTTTTAAGCCAGCTTTTTGACTCTCCTCTTTGAACTTCATCAAAGGGTTGTTCCTCTTCGCTTTCTGCCATAAGGGTGGTGTCATCTGCGAATCTAAGGTTATTGGCATTTCTCCCTTAATCTTGATTCCATCTTGTGCTTCATTCAGCCTGACATTTCTCATGATGTCTGCATTTAAGTTAAATAAGCAGGGTGACAATATACAGCCTTGATGTACTCCTTTCCCAATTTGGATCCAGTTCATTTTTCCATGTCTGGTTCTAACTGTTGCTTCTTGACCTGCACACAGATATTTCAGGAGGCAGGTCAGGTGGTCTGGTATTCCCATCTCTTGAAGATTTTCCAGTTTGTTGTGATACACCCAGTCAAAGGCTTTTTGGTGTATTCAATGAAGCAGAAGTATATGTTTTTCTGTAATTCTCTTGCTTTTTTTTATGATTCAGTGGATGTTGCAATTTGATCTCTGGTTCCTCTCCCTTTTTTAAATGAAGCTTGAACATCTGGAAGTTCTTGGTTCACGTACTGTTGAAGCCTAGCTTGGAGGATTTTGAGCATTACTTTCCTAGAATGTGAAATGAGTGCAATTGTGTGGTAGTTTGAACATTCTTTGGCATTGCCCTTTTTTGAGACTGCACTGAAAACTGACCTTTTCCAGTCCTGTGGCCACTGCTGAGTTTTCCAAATTAATGGCCACAGTTGTATCCCTTTAACTGTTAAGTCTGTGTGCATGTTAGTTCATTTTGTTAAACATAGGTCCTACGCAGGCATGCATTATACCTCATGGCAATGTCTGCAGGCATTGAATGACAGAACTGGGAGTTCCTGTAGTCCTTTCACTCCACAAACATGAACTAAACACGTACTCTTGACTGGCTTAGTGCTAGGCCCTGTGGAGAAGAAATAAAGAAGATATAGCTAGCCCTCCAGGAGAGCTCACACACTCAGGTTTTGCCTCTAAGATGGGAAGATTAATCTGTTGGAAGAAGTAGAGAGTTTAAGGATGGCTGTTGGTGGAGGTGCACTGACATGGGGAAAGGGAGTGGGGAACACAGGTAGCTAAGCCCAGCAGGATTCTAAGTGTTGGGGTTAGGTTCTATTTCCATAGAGTTCATCATTTGTTAAAATACTTAATTGATTAATTGCATGACACAGTGATGCTCTGGTTAAAATCATCAACCATGATTTACAAAATTTCCGTTCTGTGCACCAAACAGCCTATCAGGAAATAGGAGGGCAGCAGTGATGTAGCAGAGATAGAAGGAAAAGGAAGATGCAGCAGCAGACAATGCCAGGAGCTTTGCAAAACTGCTACTGTGAGTTTGAAACATCCAAGCCAATTCAGTGATGTCATTCTTCTCATTTGCATTACAAAAATATTTGCTCTATGAGGGCCGGGTTTTTTAGTGTGTTTTTGTTTACTGCTATATCTTGGGTGCTTTGCACATAGTACGTACTTAAATTTTTCTCAGCTGTTTACACAGCATGTCACAAAATCCTTTAGTCTTTATAAGTCAAACCTGTTTTCTTATTTTCAAAATTTAACACATATGTTCCTAACAAAGAATACATACTTAGAAAAGAGCAGTGTTTAGATCTTAAAGCTCTTGTTTGCCTTTTAATAACAATGTGTTTAAATAGAAAATACAGATACTCCACCCCATTTTTAATGATAAGGTCCAAAAATCTTCCTGTGATGTACTTTAGAAATTCTCAAAAATAGATTTAATTAAGATTATTGGCAGGCTAAATTTATGCAGATTTTAGGTAAAATACTTAATACTTTATCTGAAGAATATAAGAGCATAAATTGAAAGTAACAGGCTGCTGTAGCTGGGTGAATTCTTAGAAAGTGTCAAATCCAGTTCCTTCATTTCATAAATTAGGAAACTAAGAATGAGGGTAGAAATTATAAATTGTCCAAATTACATATATTCTTAAGAAAAATAAGTTAATTGCTTTTTATAGTTTCTTATGAGTTAATTCTGAATCTCTAGTAAGAGAAATATTTAAACAATATTATTGCTATATCCATTCTAAAATTTTTAATTAGTTGAAAAGTTTTGTAATATTAGAGGCTTTAAAGCATTTGCTGACGTAAAGTGAATTTGATCATTAACTTTTAGATATATACTAATAAGATATTTTAAAAATTGGTAGTCTACTACTAAAATGGCTTAAAGTTTTTAATATTGTAAATTTCAGGAAAACTTTGATAAAATTTATATCAAGTGAAGAAACTAATTTTATAATAAAAAATATTCCCACATAATTTGGGTAGTTTCATTAGTAATTCTTCACGTACTTAGAGAAGAAATAATACTAATTTTGCATAAACTCTATTACTCTTTAATGAGGACAATATAAGTTTCATAACAAACCATGGCCAAGTCATTAAATGAAAGGAAAATTATAAAGCAGTATTTCTCATGAACATAGATGGAAAAAATCCATAACAGAATGTTAGCAAATTGAATCCAACAATGCGTAAAAAGGTAAAACATCATGACCAAATTGGGTTTATCCTAGAAATGAGAGGCTAAATAACATTCAAAAGTAACTTTTATAGTTTACTATATTTACAGAATAAAAAAAAGTATCATTATTTTGATACATGCAGAAAAAGAATTTGACCAAATTAACACCTATTTATTGTTTAAAAAAGATGTAGAAAATTGAGGATGGATGGTCTTCAATCTTATAACTGTAATCTATTAAAAACCTATAACTAACGTTATACTAAATGGTGAAATATTAAATGACTTTCCTAACATTGGGACCGAAACAAACAAGCGTATTATTTGATCTGTCCTAACTTTATTGGAGGCACAAGCCAGTGTAGTAAGGGGAGAAATCATAATAAAAGACCAACAGATTGGAAATAAAGTAACAAAAGCATTATTGTTTATTTAGAATATCCTAAAGAACCTAAAGACTAATTCCTAAAGTTAATTTAGTGAGATTACAGTTTAACAAGTAAATATATGAATATCAGTTATATTTTTATACATTAAAATCAAATAAAGGAGAATGAAAAATTTAGAAGTCCTTTACAGTAATACCAAAGCAAAAACACACCTAGTAAACATTTAACAAAAAACATAGGCCCATAAACTAAAAACTAGAATACATTGCTGAAAGAAATTATGGAAAACCTAAGTAAATGGAGAGCTGTATCATATTGGAATTAGGGCTGCCTTGGTGGCTCAGACAGTTAAGAATCTGCTTGCAATATAGGAGACCCCATATTTGATCCCTGGGTTGGGAAGATCCCCTGGAAAGGGAAATGGCAACCCACTCCAGAGTTCTTACCTGGAGAATCATGGACAGAGGAGCCTGGTGGGCTGCAGTCTATGGGGCCGCAAAGAGTCGGACACGACTTAGTGACTGACACAGCAAGAACACTCAATATTGTTAAGATGTCATTCTTTCTAAATTGATTTGTAGATTCAACACAATCCCAACCATAATCCCAGCAGGTTTGTTTGTAAAAATGTATAAGATGTGTAAAATTTATACAACTGCAAATGAAATATAAATGATATGATCTAAAATAGCCAAAACAATTTTGCAAAAGAAGTTATAGGACTCATAGTACCTGATTTCAAGATTTATTTAAAGGTACAGTAATAAAGTCAGAGTGGCGTTAGCATTAACAATAGGAAAGTACATCAACTGAGTATAATATAGAATCTAGAAATACCTACCTACTCGTACATGACCAGTTAATAAGAGTCCAAGATAATTCCATTTTGAAAGAATATCTTTTCAAAAAACAGTTTTGAAACAATCCAGTAAGTTTATGGGGGAAAAATATTGGGCTTCAGTTCTACTACACATCATATGCAAAAACTAATTTAAGATAGATGATAAACCTAAATTTAAAAGATAATTTGAAGCTTCTACTATAGAATATATTTAAAACCTTTGGGATAGATAGGACACAAAGCCCAAGCCATACAAGAACATAATTTATAAATGAACTTCATGTAAACTTAAAATGTCTGTGTTTTGAAAGCTACCATTAAGAAAAAAATGAAAGAAAAAAAAGTCACAGGCTGGCAGAAAAATATTCTGAGAGAGAGAACTCAATATACACGACAAAGAGGAGACCAGTTTCCATAATTAACAAATAATTCCTATAAAATGACTGGGAAAAACCAACAGGCCAAAAAAGAAGAGTAAAGGACTTGAAAGATACATTGTAAAAGGAACTTAATATCATGATTTGAGAAAGAAAAGTGATAATAAAATTAGTATTCAAGTGCTGACTTGTAAATGCTCTTGTTTTAATGTAATTTTCCCCCCTAATTGTACTAATATTAGAAATGTCTAAGCCAGTGATTTTCAATGCTGACTGTATGTTAGAATCACTTGGGAGCCTTTGAAAACACCAGTGCTGAGGCTCCATCCCAGATCAGAATCATTGGAGTGAAGTTGCTGGGGATATTGGTTATGATTTGGAAGCTTTTGGTGATTGTAGTATGTACTCAGACTAAAGAACCAGTTCTCTATAACTAATATATATGTATACACACACACACACACACACACACACATATATCTGTATGCTGCTGACTGAAGGATTGGGAGAAGTTTACATAGACTGTGTTGCACTTGTGTCATGAAAACCTGATTTACCATTGCCAACATTTTGAAGGTATATTGAGCATTACACAACGGAACCGATGGGGAGCAAGTAATACCAACTGTTAACCAGAGAGGGACTGTTGTTTTAAGGATCATATAAAAGCCTTTGTGGTATTGAGGCTGTAAAATTGGCAGCCAGCATCCCATGTAATGGTTTATTTACCTACAGTTTTGATCAATTTATCTTTCTTACTCTGATGATGTAGACAGCGGGATCCTTTTAAACGTGTATCAGATATGTTAGGCATAGCCTATTACCTCAGTAACCAGTGTTGCCAAATGTGTTTTATTGGAGGTTGATGGTGTGAGCCAAAGGTGGCTAGTCGTTGAGGCTATTCATTTTACAGTTGCAGGATGTCATTTTTCCATATCTCCACTATCAAGTTACCTTTAAGTCCCAGTTATATAGCATCAGTGATTCCACCATTTAATAATTTTGGCTCACTTGTAACACTTCATTGGTGTTATTTAGGTTTGGTGATCCAAACATAATTTTGGAATGAGAGCTTTTTCTTATTTTCATTCTGCCCTTCTGCAAGAGTTTCTTTCTCTCTTCTGAGTTTTTATTTCCATAAAAATTTTTAACTAACCCTCTTTCATCCTCTTCACTACCTTTGCATTACTTTTTTCTTTGGTTAAGGATGCCACTTATGGCTAAAAATTGCCTTTGAGCTGAGTTCCTGCATCTCCCTTCCTCCTTCCTTTTCTCCATCCCTGTGTGTATTTATTAAGAAGTCCTCTATGAGAATTATTCAAGGAGTGGTAAGGGTTTTACCTTAAAATTGAAACCAGTAGTTCTAAAAACAATCACTGTTAGAAATACAATAGGCAGAAGACACTGCAGTAAACTGCATATCGAGAAGTTAAACTTGGTGAATAGGGTGTATGGAAGCCTAGCCAACCTTTGCAGGGGAAATGAAGGAAGAATTGGGGTGGCAGGTGGAGGTAGGGGAGCAAATCATACCTGAATTTGCCTAAGTTCCAAATGTTGCTTAAAAAACCACCAGGGAGGATTGCATCTACCTTAAGTTAGATGCTATATTCTGCACCTTGTTTATAAACACCCTTACATTCCTTGGTTCCTTAAATATACACTGAAGGAGTTGGAGTCAGTTCCCTCCCAGCTCTAGCATTTTGTAATATTATAGCGTGCAGTGCCTTATTTTGACTCAATGCATATTTACTACAAAGGCCAGGGGCAACTAGGATTCAACTCTGAGTAATTTCTAGTTCTAGGAGAAACAGCTGTTCAAAAAAGAAGCTCCAAAGTCAAGTCAGTATGCAGGGTCTAAATCAGAGATTTTTCTGGGAATCAGGAAGTTTCCGAAGAATGGGAAGGAGGCCAGACTGTTCCCAGAACAATACACTTGCCCAGCTTTTATCCTGGGTCACTCTTATGTATCTTTTTTTAAAGAAAATTATTTTATATTGGCGTACAGCCGATTGACAGTGTTGTGATAGTTTCAGATGAACAGCAAAGGGACTCAGGCATGCATACACATGTATCCATTCTTCTCCAACTCCCCTCCCATCCAGGCTGCCGCATGATATTGATCAGGGTCCCCTGTGCTATATAGTAGGACCTTGTTGGTTATCCATTTTAAACATAGCAGTGTACACATGTCAAACTCAGACTCCCTAACTATGCCCTTCACCCCATCCTTCCTGCTGGCAACCACAAGTTAGTTCTAAGTCTGGGAGTCTGTTTCTGTTTTGTAGAGAAGTTGATTTGTATCATTACTTTTTAGATTCCACATGTAAGGGATGTTATAAAATATTTCTTCTTCTTTCTGACTTACTTCACTCAGTATGACAATCTCTAGGCCCATCCATGTTGCTGCAAATGGCATGACTTCATTCTTTATAACAGCTGGGTAATAGTCCATTGTAGATATATACCACATCTTCTTTATCCACTGCTCTGTTGATGGACACTTAGGTGGGTTCCATGTCTTGGCTATTGTAAACAGTGCTGCAGTGAACATTGGGGTGCATGTATCCTTTTGGACCTTGTTTATCTCTGCATATATGCTCAGGAGTGGGATTTCAGGGTCATATGATAGTTTTATTTTTAGTTTTTTAATGAACCGCCATACTGTTCTCCATAGTGGCTGCATCAGTTTATACTCCCACCAACAGTAACTCTTACACATCCTTTGATTCAGTGCCTGCCTTAGCTGAAGAGCCTAGGTTAGGAACTGCTTCTCTGTAACACATGGTATTACAGTAATAATTTCTGTGTGCTTTTCTGACTGCTCCGCTGGAATGGGATCGGGGATCATATTTTTCAGTGCTGAAACACCAGAATACAGTATGGTATGATACATACTGTAAATGTAAAATAAATTTTTTAAAGCAAATGCCTGAGTATGCAGATGTTCTGTCTGGTGGTAGAACTATCCACAGTTCCCTTCTGCTGGTGGCCACGTCATTACAGTGAACCAAGCACTTCATAGACCTTTACAGTACAATCCTTCAGTTACTGACAATGGCAAAGTTTTTCTTAACGTTTTTCTAATACAGACTTCTCTCAGGCTTCAAGTGTGATGATTAAAGTTTTGCCTTTTATGGCTAGAGCTTTTATTGTGTGTTTGAAATATAGTATAACATTATAACCCTTTTTAATATAGGTATTTTACTTTCAAAATGTGCAATGTTTATATATGCATCCTTGCCTATATGTTAAATATAAAGCTATGGTTAGTAGGGGTTAGTGTAAAGAGGACCAGCTCCTTAGTTAATCAGCTATTGGGACTCTAGCAAATCTTTCCATTTCAGTTTTAAATAGTAGCAACAAAATCTCATCCCTTTAATGATGGGAGATGGTGCAGCTTGAATGAGAAATGAATCTGGAAGAATTTGAAAAGGTTACAAAGGTTACACCACTTGGTAAAATGGAGCTGATTATCTCTTTTGGATTCTCAGAGATTTGGAACAGAACTAGAAAGCATCTCCCTCCTTGGATGGTGCATATACATGCTCGATGAGCTTGTTGACTGAGACACTGCAGTTTTCCTCCAAGAAACTAGCATATGTTGTGAACATGTGTGTTCTCCAGGAGATGCTTTGGAGGTCCTATGGCAGGCTTGGGCACTTTAAAGTCTAGACTCTTATTTTAAAGCCCTCTCTAGGCCCCCACCTACTCATCTCCTCATACACACTCCTATATTCCCTGATTGACTTGGCCAAAATCGTTATCCAGTGAGCTGCCCTATCTAGACACCTCTGACTTGTATCTCCTCCCTCCCCACAGACTGCCAGTCCCCTGGTTTCTCCAGAATGTCTGTCATACTCTCTCACCCTTGTCATGTTCATCACCTCTGCTCTCTGGCCAGCCCCCTGCATCTCTTTCCTGCATTATTGCCATAGCCCCAGCTCAGTATTTCTCTAAGTATCTGGCTTTTCCTTTCTCTTATCTAAACCATTAACTGTGCTTTACCCCTCCTCCAGATATAAAGCTCCATCTTACTAGTTTCCATGGGCTAAAAGCCCATTCTTCTCTATCCAGACCAGAAGTTTCCCCCAAAGAGGTGATTGGTCATTTTTACACTTTTCAGCAAATCAGCAGTGTGAAGCCAGAGCTTTGAAACCTCTACTTCCTTGCCTCCCAGGAGCAGGCACTCTCCCCCAATGCTGTCCATCCACGTTGTCCCTTCTGCCACAAATGTTCTTTCCTCTCCTTAACCTGTCAACCTTGAACTCATCCTGGGGGATGCTGCCCAAATTCTACCTTCCTCTTGGCAGAGGGGTCATGGAAGATTCCAGGGGCCACACTGAGAGGAAATAACATAACTGAGATTATGAGAAAACATGATTATAGCTTTCCTTTCATCAAAATAGTTACTTTGATGGACACCACTAGCCCAGGTTTGAAAATCTACTCAAGACAACTTGTTGACTACCCTAGTATTTCACTCGGTAGCCTAATCTCACACTCCTTGGAGAATGAGCATTAAGAGTTCTGTCAAACCATTTCCCAGATTTTCCATCTTGCAAACACGGTAATGTTTGAAAGGAAGACTGTTTATAAACCCTTGCTTATGTTTTTGGGAACCATATTCCAGGTAGAGGAAATAATCTGCAGTTTCTTGGGTCTCTTCTTCCTTTTCTTATTTGTCTTGCAGGCTACAGCTGTTAAGCCAAAGCAGATTGGTTCCCTACTATGAGACTCTAAGCCTTCAGAGACTTTTTCTAATTGACATAGCCTAGAATTGAAATAGATGCACAGTGGGAAATCCTGTTATATCTTCATCCCGTTATCTCTTCTTGAGCAGAGCCCTACCACTGTTGTTTCTTAGAAGATGCTAATAAAGTTCAACTTGGTTTGGAGAGCTCTCTGGGTGCCCTGGTAGGCCATTTGAAGATGGCATTGCTCCCTCTTAAGAAAGTCCTTTAGTGTAAAATGAAATTTCTGCTTCCCAAACCTAGTTGATTAAATTGGTACACATGGTGGTATTAATTTTATGATGGGGAGCCAAAGAGAAAACTAAGGAATAAAAACACACAAAATAATAGTATAAATAATGGTTTTTAATATAAGGTGAGCAGCAGAAGAACTTGGGAACATGTTTTCAAAATGCATACCAACACAGCCGTCTCCCCTTTTCTCCAGATTTTGACTTGGTAAACATGGGATACTGCCATATGTTGAATTTTTTCCCAAAAGCTTTTTGAATCATTTTGATGTAATATACTGAACTATAAACAGGAGTGCTAGTCCCAAACCATGTTATAGCCTTACATAGCAATTGGGTTTCATCTTCTAATATCAAAGTCTAGTATAGGATGTGGGGAAGGCGATGGCACCCCACTCCAGTACTCTTGCCTGGAAAATCCCATGGATGGAAGAGCCTGGTAGGCTGCAGTCCATGGGGTCGCACAGAGCCGGACACGACTGAAGTGACTTAGCAGCAGCAGCAGCAGTATAGTATGACTGAGATGCAGATTCAGATTTCTAGTGAGAGGCTTAGGGCACATGACTGAGGAGCTTAAATCCTTCCCAAAATGTTCTTCCACTTGTTAAATTGGACAAGACCTTGGCCATTGTTTATTTTAATAGTGTTTCAAACTAGTTTTAGAAAATGAAACCTTTTTTCCCCCTAACAAAAGCAGCCCTAACTATATAATAGATGAATGAGAAGACCAGTTGAATGAAGTGGGGGCTGCAAAGCATCCTCCTCTTTCCTTTAGAACTGGTGTGACCTTCTTGATTCCTTTGAGGATCCACAATTTTAACCACTGGTAGTCTACCTGTCCCATTTCACAGGTAAGGAGACTGAGGCTTAGTGGAAGCAACTTGCTGCGAAAACCAGCATTAGAACGTGGGAGTCCTCACTATCAGTCTAACACACTACATTATTACTTTTCTTCTCTCTGGTCAAGAGAGGGCATTAAAAGATGTAGTAGGCTGCCATTGTCCTTACTAGCTTTACTAACATTTTTACTGACAAAATGCCATTCCTAAACTCAAATTTATGATTGCTGAAATAAATGGAAAAATATATTAAAAGTTAAATTAGATTTACTATCCCATTAAAGGAATCACTTGATTTTGTCAGTTGGGAAAAGTACTGTAAAATCAAATGTGCTATTAATTAAGTAGAGTAATATAATGAAGCTTCAAATTGTAAAATTGGATCCTGATAGAGCCCTATAGTGGAGGTGGTATGTTATCTCATTATACGAAGTCTTGGGGGGGCTGTTCTCTTGCATACATTCAACTGAAAAATGTAGGAATTAATTGAATCCCTTTGACTCCAGTCAAAGAAAGACTAATAGGCATTGCCAAAGGAAATTATGAAGGTAAAGAAAAGCAAATAATTTAACTCAATGTTAACTCCTTACTTTAGCAACTACTAGGCTGACCTTGGTGCCTGGTGATGCAGGAGACGTAAGAAATGTGGCTTCAATCCCTGGGTCAGAAACAGCCCTTGGAGGGGAGGGCATGGCAGCCCACTCCAGTATTCTTTTCTGGAGAATCCCTTGGACTGAAGAGCCTGACGGGCTACAGTCCATGGGTCACAAAGAGTCGGACACGACTGAAGTGACTTAGCAGCAGCAGGCTTACCTTGAAAGCTCCCAAAGAGAGGCTGCTTCAGTTTGTTACTAAACTTGCACATTTCATTTTTCAGTACTCCTGTTTACTAGTTAAAACATAGAATGTGTTGATATACATGCATTCACTTTAGGTTGAATAATTCTATATAACTCTGTAGATATTTTATTTGGAAAAGGAAAAAAAGATAACATAAACCTCTACTGCCTAACGTCTCCCCAAGAGCTAATAATGCCTTATTTTTTTGGTACTGGCAGAATACAGAATATTGCATTTCAGAATTCAATTTTCTTTATTTCATGGTAGCATTGAAGCATGTTTGAAAGAAACATATGTAACTTAATGCCACCCATTACATCACTAGTGGCATTTTCTAAAGAGCAAAACTTGAATAAAAATGGAAAACAAATATTGAATATTTTTGAATAGCAGGTGACATTGGGCTGAAAGATAGCTTTCCTTTCAGCAGCATTAAATATAATTTTGTAAGGGAGCATTCTAGATGGAGGAGACTGAGGCATTAGAATACTAAATCCTGTGTTTATTGGGAGATGCAAGATGATGAAATAAATAGATATCACAAAATCAAGGGAGAATGGACTTGCTTCCTTGCAACTCACACTGGAGGATAGAATAACCTTTACCGGGTAGGATTTAAGATTGCCTTGCAACCACTGAAGGCTTCTGTGCTGTCTGAGGGAGGAATCTGGCCTTAAATCATCAAACAAATTAAAAATAGCAAAATGTTTTGTTAAGACAAACCATCTGTTCCAGAGCAGCAGAAAGAGAGAGGCTGGGGAAATCTGCAGAAGGCTCGTGGATTTAGGAGTAGAATAGTCACACAGAGTTTATACTCCTCTGAGCCTCACTCAAGTTCATTATTGACCCCAACCTCACCAGACTAGGAGATGCTACCTGGGAATTAAAAAGTGAAACCATCTGAGATTAATATTCTACCCAGCTATCTAGGATTTTGGTGCACAGTAACAAGGAAAAATGCATACATTGACCTTAAGCTATGGTTTTCCACCCTGGCTGCACAGCAAAATTGCCTGCAGAGTTTAGAAAGAAATCTCAATGCCTGGGCCCTACCTTGAGTCAGTTAGATCAAGGCCCCTGGGGGATGAAACATGCACATTAGAAGGATTTGTTAAAAACTGGAGAGGTGATTTAACATGCAGACAGCCTTGAGAACTTCCTTTCTGTGTAGTAAGAAGACAATAGCAATAGAAACCAGGAGTCATCTCCCTGATAAAACCATATGCTGATATTTGGCAAATTTGACTTTTGTAAATACAACAGGACAGGGAGGTCTTGTCCCTTAAGGGCGAATGCATCTGTTTCTTTTGTGGACAAAATAATTTCCTAGAGTGTAAATTATCTTTTAAAAAAAATTCTGGCAGAGACATTTCCAAGAATATATCAGCTTTTGGCTGGCAAGAAGTCACAATCTGGTTACAGAGAGAGCCAGTATATTATATAAGAAGAACATCTTGTCATAGACTTGCTTCTGTGATTCTGGTGTGCCTGTGAATATTTTTGATGGGGAAGACAAGTCTTATTTGTTCTCAGCATATAAGCATGGGAAACGGGGAATTTGAGGTTTTGTCTATGTTAAGCATTCTGGTTCTTTTGTTTGCAAGTCAGAGAGAAAATTCAGATGTATAGACCTTAGTAGTTTCATTCAGATGAAAGCAGAGAAAAATAAAATTCCAATGAACCAACCAACCAGTCATGGGATCGAGATGATTTTCAGTGACTTGGTGCCATTTTATTATTTCAGTGTCAGTTTGAGTAACTGACATGTCTGTGGGAAACAATTGTGTTATGAATAAGAGGAGATTTTTCTGGTGGTCCAGTGGTTAGGAATATGCCTGCCAATGCAGGGACATGGGTTCAACCCCTGTTCGGGAAGATTCCACATGCCCTGGGGCAGCGAAGCCCATGTGCTGCCCCTACTAAAGCCAGCAAAACCTAGAGCCATGCTCCACAACAAGAGAAGCTACCACAATGAGAAACCTATGCACCACTACTAGAAAAAGCCCACACACAGCAGTGAAGACCCAGAGCAGCCAAAAACACATAAGTAAATATTAAGAAAAAAAGAAGAGGAGCAGCCACCACCAAGAGCATTTGCTCTAGATTGTGTGAATTAAATCAGCTTGCTGAGGCTGTCTTGAGTGAGGACAACCAAATACTTTAAGGCCTGACAGAGTGCAGCATGAATGTGTTGTACGTGAACAGAGCCCTGAAATGGGAACGTCTGGGTGGTTGTACAGTGAACTAGAGCTGCATGGGGGTTGTAGGAAATTTGCTTAGTTACCAAAGGACCCCAGTCAGAAACCAGCGGTATGAGAAGCAAAGTCTAGCCACCTACAGAGAAAGGCAATGGCCAGATGAGTTATCAAGAGAACAGCAGCATGAGAAGAGATCCTGGTAATGACCCCAATCTGTGAGAGACCTCAGCCATATTGAGGAGAGATCAAGGGAGAAGCTCAGACTTATAATCCAGGCCGTTTTGGAGGAGAAAGGGTCAAGTAACAGCTATGTAGGGCCCTGGACCAAATCATTACTACACTCCATTGCTGGCCTCCAACCTCAATAGAAGGGAGGACTAAGGTTGTTTCAATATTTGCTGTTCCAGCCAGAATTGATCCTGGGAACTGGAGCTAGACTGGTGTGCTGGTGGGGCAAAATAGTTGATTCAAGTTTGAGGTAGAAGGACTACAGAGTTGTAGAAAAAATGAGGCAGCTGATGGAGTTATTCCCAGTGTACAGGATCCTGATCATGCCATTTCCAGAAATTGCCTACAGTGGTCACCACATTTCTTTAAAGAAAATGAACTCATGCTTAATATTAATAACTTCTTTCCTCTTCTAGTCTCACTGCCAATGAAGATGGAACACTGGGTATATTGGGAGAAGATTCACTTTAAAGTTCTTAGACTTTGACCTAGGCTCCAAGTGGAGACTGTCACTTGGAGTACACATAGTAGCCTTATCTCTGGATCTTTTCCAAACTAAACCTGTTCTTTATTTCCATATTTTGCTGGAAATTCTGTTAATATCCTCTCTCTCCATCCCTCTGCTCCCCCACCTCCAGATTCTGTACAGAAGGCAGAAGTCTTCCTTATTTAAGGTCCTCTTTCATGTCATTCATGATATTTGAGATTAGGTATTGATATTTATCATATTTTCTGCGAGGATGTGAGCCATGCTGCTGATTTCTATGAGAGGAAGAATCCCTGTCTGAAGTAGAGAAAGCATTTGGTCAATATCCAAGTTGGAGGTGTGAGTGAATCCACTTACTTACCTGTTTTAATTCAACACTTTGATCGTCCTTCCTGCTAAAGAACCACAACATAGAGAACATTTTTGGTTTTTTTCTTTTTTTTTTAAGTTATATTCGCTCTTAACCACCTTTCTTATTTTAGATGAGATGATGATACAGAAGGTTGGGACAGGTCTATATTCATTCTGAAATAAAGTATGAAACTTGTTGTGAGACAAAATTTCTCAGCTCTGTCACCTCGAGTTCTTCAAGGGAGAGGAACATGAATGCTATGGAAAAGAATCCATTTGGTTGGTTTCCCAAAGATGGAGGTGATTCCTTTGTTTCTATGATCCACTATTATCTAGTTTTATTGTATGAGAGAAATTCTGTTTCCTCAAAACAGTACTATACTATACAGATGAGTGGATGCACTGGATAACAGTACATTTATGTGGCAATTTTAATTCTAGTTCCATGGTTACTATATCATGATTGTATTTTGATTCTGTGAGCTCCCTGGAACTTGTTTTTCATTCCTTTATTATAGCTCCCTTATTATTCAGAAACTCTTATATAACAGCTTCGTGCTTTGGTAAGACTTAGAATTACCTTATAATGTTGGATGTTAAGCCTAATAAATTGGTTGATGAAGAACACTTTCATGAATCATGGGAATGACTGATGAAAGAATAATGAATGCTCTTACACCCACTGCTGGTTGCTTTAATGGTAACTTTCATTAGGTAGGTGTAATTTTGCGAAAGCTCAATCTAGATTAACCTGAGTGAATAGATTTTTATGGCAAACATGAGTTTTCCATGTTTCTTGTTTTTAGATAATCAATAATGTATGAGCATTGTCTTCCCAACTACCATTACATTTCTTGGTTATTTGTCAATGAAAACTTAATTTTCATTTCTGCCTTTAAGTCCAGTTTTTGTGATTTGATTTATTTTCCATCACACTGTAAGTGGGCTATAACTTCTATAAGGAAAGCAGAATGTCTACTGTGTCTCAACTTTTGACCTCTGGTACCTAAAGCAGAGCCTACGACAAGGAAAGCATGCAATAAACACCTGTTGAATTAAATACCATTGAATGATGTAACTTTAACTGCCGTCCCACTTTGAATAAAGTGAGGGTGAATCTGATTAGAAAGTGCACACATTTTTAAAGTGACTAAATGTTGACCCTCCCCTGCAGCATTTTCAGACTTGACTTTTTGGTTTCTGGAGCTCCAGAGTCTTCATCAGTTCTATCTTGAGATGTATCATCACTGTTTTAAAGTTGAATTATTTTAAAAATCAAATAAGATATAATTTGGCTTCTCTGATGGCTCTGTGGTAAAGAATCTGCTTGGGTTGGGAAAATTCCCTGAAGAAGGAAATGTCAGGCCACTCCAATATTCTTACCTGGGAAATCCCATGGACAGAGGAGCCTGGCGGGCTGCAATCCATGGGTTCGCAAAAGAGCGCGTATGACTTAGTGAGAAACGCTGGGGAAGCACAAGCTGAAATCAAGATTGCCGGGAGAAATATCAATAACCTCTGATATGCAGATGACACCACCCTTATGGCAGAAAGTGAGGAAGAATTAAAGAGCCTCTTGATGAAAGTGAAAGAGGAGGGTGAAAAAGTTGGCTTAAAGCTCAACATTCAGAAAACTAAGGTCATGGCATCCTGTCCCATCGCTTGACGGCTAATAGATGGGGAAACAATGGAAACAGTGGCTGACTTTATTTTTTGGGGCTCCACAATCACTGCAGATGGTGATTGCAGCCATGAAATTAAAAGACGCTTACTCCTTGGAAGAAAAGTTATGACCAACCTAGACAACATATTAAAAATCAGAGACATTACTTTGTCAACAAAGGTCTGGTCTAGTCAAGGCTATGGTTTTTCCAGTGGTCATGTATGGATGTGAGAGTTGGACTATAAAGAAAGCTGAGCGCCGAAGAATTGATGCTTTTGAACTGTGATATTGGAGAAGACTCTTGAGAGTCCCTTGGGCTGCAAGGAGATCCAACCAGTCCATCCTAAAGGAGATCAGTCCTGTGTGTTCATTGGAAGGATTGATGCTGAAGCTGAAACTCCAGTCCTTTGGCTACCTGATGCGAAGAGCTGACTCATTGGAAAAGACCCTGATGCTGGAAAAGATTGAGGGTAAGAGGAGAAGGGGACGACAGAGGATGAGATGGTTGGATGACATCGTCAACTCAACAGACATAGGTTTGGGTGAACTCCGGGAGTTGGTGTTGGACAGGGAGTCCTGGCGTGCTGTGGTTCATGGGGTCTCAAAGAGTCAGACACGACTGAGCGACTGAACTGAACTGACTTAGTGACTAAACAACAACAATTAAAAGATTAAAATTACTTGTTCAGTAAATCTTTTAAACTAGCTACTCTGTCTTAGACAGCTTTAGTTTTTTGAACGATGGCGTGAAATAGCATAAAAGAGCGTTAAAACTTAAGATAGTAACAGAGACACTATTTTAATACATTTGACTCAGTATATTTTTAAAATTTTATTTCATCAGCCTCGCCAAAAGCAATTTATAATGCATATTATATTGATGGATAGACCATAACATGCTCTTCTTTAGAATAAGCACTTCTAAAAAATCCATACGTTTTCTGGGCTGAAAATGAGCCATTAATAAATATTTCTGTTTTTTTTTTTTTAAATTTTGTTTGTTTTATAATCTGTGATCTGATGGAAGAACTGAGATTCATTTAAACAGATTTGGCCAAAATCAAGTTCTTCAAGGGAAGGGAGAGTTTCATGCTCAGAGTAGTTGGAGGCGACATGGATCTGTTTCACATTGTGTTTCTCTAACAGAAGCCCTGCCTGAAACAACTACATGGTAGAAAACAAACCAACCAAACATCAGTCTACATAGCCATTAACTTCTTTTCTTAAAAATAAATGTAATTGCACAGTATTTTTTAAAAGTAAGCAATTTTGAAAACAATTTAACTTCATACATTTCTCTTTTTGAAATTAGGAATTATTCCATCTCTGTCAGTAAAGATGCCCTGCTTTGAATGAGACACAAATCTGTTGTGTAATGTTTTGGAGATCATCTCAAAAAATCTTTCAACGTAATGTGGTATTTCTTTTCAGTGGCAGGACTCCATATGTCACCCTTAATTCTCATTACATAGGGCAGGAATTTAAGGCCATACATGGAAGAGACATGCCTCATGTTTTAGAGACTATCTACTTGTCTGACTTTGCTCCAAATTATTCTAAATTGGACATGGAGTGAACAATATTGTCCTTTATCATTATACTTAAATATATGAACTTTTCATAGCTTATTATTCTGCATCTATCAGACTGCCAAATTTCCCCTTCCTTTATTGGAGTTAGTTTGTTAAATTAGAGGCCGAAATGGCTAACATTACAGAGACATCAAAACGTTTTTTTGCTTAGAATTCTTATCTAAAGTAAACATGCCGTTCTTAATATTTAATTTAGTTGTGACATTAATCCAAAGTAAACATCAAAATTGACCTGGGTTGGATCCCTGGATTGGGAAGATCCCCTAGAGGAGGGCATGGCAACCGACTCCAGTATTCTTGCCTGGAGAATCCCCATGGACAGAGGAGCCTGGAGGGCTACAGTCCCTGTGGTTGTAAAGTGTCGGATATGACTGAGCGACTAAGCACAGATATCAAAATAAATTGCCTAAATAACCTTAGTGTGTACCTGTTAACAATAAATGCTCTGAATTATAAGGATTTCTGATGCAGTTGTATCCAACAAAAGTTTGGGGTCAGGAAAAGAGTTTTAACCATTCCTTCTACTGATTTAAGCACATATTGTTTCAGGTCAGACATGCATTGTGTTCTCTACCTATGCAGAAGAGATCTGGCAGTTCTTCTAAATTTCGTTTGTCATTACGAAAGCCAGATTATCCGAAAGTAATCATCACATTTAGTTTCGATACAAAACTGCCATAGCCAGATTTTTCATTATACAAGATGTGTGGATCACAGTAAACTACGGAAAATCATGAAAGAGATGGGAACACTAGACCACCTGAATTGCCTCTTGAGAAACCTGTATGCAGGTCGGGAAGCAACAGTTAGAACTGGACATGAAACAACAGATTGGTTCCAAATAGGAAAAGGAGTCAAGGCTGTATATTGTCACCCTGCTTATTTAACTTATATGCAGAGTACATCATGAGAAACCCTGGGCTGGAGGAAGCACAGGCTGGAATCAAGATTGCCGGGAAAAATATCAATAACCTCTGATATGCAGATGACACCACTCTTATGGCAGAAAGTGAAGAAGAACTAAGGAGCCTCTTGATGAAGGAGGAGAGTGAAAAAGTTGGTGCAATTAAAGCTCTCAACATTCAGAAAACTAAGATCATGGCATCCGGTACCATCACTTCATGGGAAATAGATGGGGAAGCAGTGGCTGACTTTATTTTTTTGGGCTCCACAATCACTGCAGATGGTGACTGCAGCCATGAAATTAAAAGACGCTTACTCCTTGGAAGGAAAGTTAAGACCAACCTAGACAGCATATTAAAAAGCAGAGACATTACTTTTTCAACAAAGGTCTGGTCTAGTCAAGGCTATGATTTTTCCAGTGGTCATGTGTGGATATGAGAGTTGGACTATAAAGAAAGCTGAGCGCCAAATAATTGATGCTTTTGAACTGTGGTGTTGGAGAAGACTCTTGAGAGTCCCTTGGACTGCAAGATCCAACCAGTCCATCCTAAAGGAGATCAGTCCTGGGTGTTCATTGGAAGGACTGATGTTGAAGCTGAAACTCCAATACTTTGGCCACCTGATGTGAAGAGATCATTTGAAAAGATCCTGATGCTGGGAAAGATTGAGGGCAGGATGAGAAGGGGACAACAGAGGATGAGATGTTGGCTGGCATCGCCGACTCAATGGATATGAGTTTGAGTAAACTGCGGGAGTTGGTGATAGACAGGGAGGCCTGGCATGCTGTGGTTCATGGGGTCGCAAAGAGTTTGACATGACTTAGCAACTGAACTGAACTGAATAGACAATTTTAGCAAAGGAGGTTTTTAAAATATATTACTCCAGATGTGTGTATGATATTTTGATACTGCAGCTTTGATGCAGTCCTGTTGAGGGAAGAATATTTTGTTTTTTTTTTCAAATGGGGCGTATACTTTGAAGTGGTCTTTTTGCTAGAAGCAGTTTGGTATGAGGACTTTTTTTTATATGTTATACATTTAATATATACATATTTTCAGCATATGTATTATATGTATATAAACATATACATTATTTTCAGCATTTCATTACAGAATGCAGTATATTTTCCCTTCATCTGATATACACTTTACTAAATACGTCCTAATCCCCAACCATGGAAATTGCAAATAATGTAGTTTAGGGATACAGAAAGGTCCCACAGGACAGAACCATAGAGGATTATTCCCAGGAATGGAAACCTAGTGGAATTTATCTAGTTGGATGGAACATTGTTTGGTGGTGGTGGTTTAGTTGCTCAATCATGTCTGACTCTTGTGACCCCATGGACTGTGGCCCGCAAGGCTTCTCTGTCCTTGGGATTTTCCAGGCAAGCATACTGGAGTAGGTTGCCATTTCCTTCCCCAGGGAATCTTCCCGACTTAGGGATTGACCTGTGTCTCCCGCACTGCAGGCAGAGTCTTTACTGACTAAGCCACCAGGGAAGCCTGGCACATTGTTGAGGACCAGAAATCCTTTCTTCTTTGTATTTTCTTCTCGTTGGAATGGTCTTGTCTATAGCTGTTATCCTATGTTGTTCCACTGTTGTATTTGGGAACAGATCATTTATCCTCTCATTTCACAAGTCTTCAGATAAAGCAGAAGTTTGCCCCAGAATAGCTCATCCCCAGAGTCTCAGCCACACCTGATTTAGATGATGAGGTTTGGGATTTCTGAGCTGATGATATTTAGATAAGCTTTCATTTTGAGCTGATGCTGTAATGAGTTGAGACTTTGGGGAATATTAGGATGGGATGAAAGTACCTTATATGCGGGATGGATCTGAATCTGGGGGGGCCAGAAGGGGACCATGGTAGGCTGTATACTGACAGATATTCCATGTGCTAGTCCCTAAAACTTATGAAGGCTAGTTTATAAGGCAAACAGAACTTTGGGAAGCAATCAAATTAAGGATTTAGAGATTGGGAGATTATCCTAGATTATCTAGATAGGTCTGGTATAATCACAAGGGTTCATATAAAAGGGTCAGAAGATGAGTCAGAGTTAGAGGGAAAAGTGATGTGATGATTGTGGCAGAAATATGAATAATATGTTTTGGAGATGGAAGAAGAGACTACAAACCAAGGGATACAAGTGGCAACGAGAAGCTGGAAAAAGCAAGGAAACAGTTACCCCCTAGAACTTCCAGAAAGAATGCAGCCCTGCTGACAGTTTAACTTCAGCTCAGTGAAACTGATTTCAGACTTCTTCTGACTTCCAGAATTCAAACATAATAAATTCATGTTGTTTACACCTCTCAGTTTTTAATGATTTGGTACAACAGCAATAGGAAACTAAGACACAGGGTCCATATGAAACTACTTTATAATGGATTCTGGCAGAGAACTGATGATTCCTTGGATATTAATTTTATTTCTTTATTTTTTTAGATATCACTATTTTTCTTTTTTCTGTGTGTGTGTGTTTTAAATTTTAATTGAAGGCTAATTATTTTACAGTATTGTGGTGGTTTTTGCCATATGTTCACATAAATCAGCCATGGGTGTACATGTATTCCCCATCCTGACCCTCCCTCCTACCTCCCTCCCCATCCCATCCTTCAGGGTGATCTCAGTGCATCAGACCTGAGCACCTTGGTTTATGCATCGAACCTGGACTGGCGATCTGTTGCACATATGATAATATACATATTTCAATGCTATTGTCTCAAATCATCCCACCCTCACCTTCTCCCACAGAGTCCAAAAGTCTGTTTTTTACGTCTGTGTCTCTTTTGCTGTCTTGCATACAGAGTCATCGTTACCGTCTTTCTGAATTCCCTATATATACGTTAATATACTGTATTGGTGTTTTTCTTTCTGACTTACTTTGCTCTGTATAAGGGGCTCCAGTTTCATCCACCTCATTAGAACTGATTGAAATCCATTCTTTTTAATAGCTGAGTAATATTCCATGGTGTATATGTACCACAGCTTCCTTATCCATTCATCTGCCGATGGACATCTAGGTTGCTTCCATGTCCTGGCTATTATAAACAGTGCTGTGATGAACATTGGGGTGCACGTGTCTCTTTCAGTTCTGGCTTCCTCAGTGTGTATGCCCAGCAGTGAGATTGCTGGGTCATATGGCGGTTTTATTTCCAGCTTTTTAAGGAATCTCCACACTGTTCTCCATAGTGGCTGTACTAGTTTGCATTCCCACCAACAGTGTAAGAGGGTTCCCTTTTCTCCTCACCCTCTGTAGCATTTATTGTTTGTAGACTTTATGATAGCAGCCATTCTGACCGGTGTGAGATGGTACCTCATTGTGGTTTTGATTTGCATTTCTCTGATAACGAGCGATGTTGAGCATCTTTTCATGTGTTTGTTAGCCATCTGTATGTCTTCTTTGGAGAAATGTCTGTTTAGTTCTTTGGCCCAGGATCCTCTATGACCCACCTCCCAGAGTAATGGAAATAAAAGCAAAAATAAACAAATGGGACCTAGTTAAACTTAAAAGCTTTTGCACAACAAAGGAAACTATAAGCAAGGTGAAAAGACAGCCTTCAGAATGGGAGAAAATAATAGCAAACGAAGCAACAGACAAAGGATTAATCTCAAAAATATACAAGCAACTCCTGCAGCTCAATTCCAGAAAAATAAATGACCCAATCAAAAAATGGGCCAAAGAATTAATTTTATAGTCTTTAAAAAAAGGAATACAGAAAATAACACTGTGTAAAGGGGGTGGGAGTTGGAGAGGTAAAGGTCATTGGTGAAGTAAAGGTCATGAATATTCACTGTTTGTCTTACTGGGTAACAATTAGAAGAGGAGTTTTACAGGTTGACAGGACTATTTTTTCTAGTATCCAAAAAAACTGCATCAAAACCCTGTTTCGTCTTGGTTTTCCTGGATGTTTTCTCTCCTATGTCACCCACCCCCACTCCTCCAGAGTATTTCAAGTTGGACCTGCAGAGACCCTTTTGAAGGTTAAATGGAGTTCAAGGGCTTCCATTCTTAGTTTCCCTGCTGAGACAAAAGATACACTAATTAATGGCTTTTATGAAGACTTGACTTTTACTGGAAATAAAACCAAATAATTCCTCTGAAGACTTTATAACTAATTGCTATTTAGCATAATTTGATTTGAATTTCTCATGGAAAACAGTTGAATGGTAACAGAGTTGATTATTATGAATCCAAAAGTTTCTTCATCTGAAGATTAATCATGCTAAGAGCCAATATATCACTTATTAATTTTATTCTGCAGAACATTTCCTGTTTTGATGTACTGTTTTGGAATGCTTGCTAAGTAGAGTGAGCCTTTGGAAAGCTTTTACTACCTGGAACTCTCAGGCAAATAAGTTGTTTCATACTGAAACATTTTTTGGATATAATTTTTCCTTTTAAGTGAAAAGTCATATATGTTTGTGTGTACTTAATGATATATATATATATATGCTTGTTTTTTGACTTTAGCAATTTGTAAGGAAACTCTTACAATATATAAAATCATGTATGTATATTTGTGATTTTTAGATAACATGAAATATAAATGAACTTTTCCTTAGTGATACTGTATTAGCAGTAAAACACTATTTTTCTGGACCAAAACTCTAGAACACAAGAATAAGCTTGTTGAGATGTGCAAAACATGAGTGTACATGAGGTCCAGAATATGCCCAAGTATGGTTACAGGTATGAGTGTGATCTTTCTAAAAAGTAGTGGAAACAAAGGTGCTATCATTAAATGATTGAGTGTGTATGAAGAAAAAAATATGACTTATCCTAAATTCCCTCAGAAGATTTTCATTAAAATGTCATGTTTTAATGCAGTCTACAAGGCCTCAACAGCGTCCTTAGGATTATTACTCCAATGATTTTCTAAGGTTTGTTCAAATAAAGAGCCTTCATATTGGCTATATTGGTTAATGGCAGAAAGTCAGAGTAAAGTTTGAATAAAATAGTCTGTATTCTTAATGAGAATATACCAGGTCTTCAAATTCAAGTCTTCCTAAAAGGAATTGGATCCCTTTAAAGGCAATATAATGTTTAGAATAAGATTTGAATTTGTTTCTTTGCTAGGTAAAATCTGATTTTGGGTTTATTAATCACCTTTTATTTAGATTGAAGGTTTTTCATTCCTTATCTCATCTCTTTTCCTTCTCTCTCTTCTTTTTTCCCTTTTAAAAAGTCTTCCCTCCTTTCCATCTTCCCTTTGTCTTTCTATTTCATTCTTCCCTTCTCTCCTTCCCTCGCTTCATCCCTCTTTTCCTTTCTTCCATCCCTCCTTTCTTTTACTGTACCTAACTGGTCAAAGTTGAATCTAAAATGCTGACCCTATTTTATGGACAAATACGGAGCAAACTTTTAAAATACCTCTCAAGTTATTGAAGAAGTGAGGGAAAAACATTTTACTCAACTCAGAAGGCAGTGTATTGAAATGTCATTTATATACTTTGAAAATATCTCAGAACATCCTATTCTCACTGGCTCCCTCATTGTACCAACCATCCCTCAATGCATACAGATTCATGGACAGTTAAGAAAGGGAATGGAAGAGAATGAAGGGGGAGTGATCATTTTCTACTCAAATGTTCCATATTGCACATGTAACTAGTGAATAATTCAGAAATGGTGTCTTGTCTTTTCTTGATATTATAGACTTGTCACCTAAAAAATGAAAATTTATTCTCCCCTGCATGCCTTTATGTTCTTCAGTTTGTGTTCTCAGTTTCTGGATTTTGCTGTTCCGTGGGTGAATGAAATTTCCCTTTATTCCATCTGAGAACATCTTCATCAGTTAAAGAAGGCGTATCAATGAGCAAAATATACTCTGCCCCGTTCTCAAGGGAGGGTAGTTCTTGTTCTGTTACAGTCTAAGAAAGAAGGCAAAAGACTCTGAGATTGCACTTCTTATTCAGTTGGTTGAACGGCTTCAGTGCTAGCTTTGACTCACAAAGTAGTGTGGTATTTCTTATACCTTGAGTGTATGGAGCAATTAATCTTTATTGCCCACACAAAATAATGACCGGGAACCTTTTGATATGCACCTATATTTGAAATGTAATCCACTAGTTTATAGCTAAAAATAGTGTGTTTTATTTACTAAATGATGGAGGATGAGATGGTTGGATGGCATCACCAACTCTATGGACATGAGCTCTGGGAGTTGGTGATTGACAGGGAAGCCTGGCATGCTGCAGTCCATGGGGTCACAAAGAGTCGGACACAACTGAGTGACTGAACTGTTTTAATAACTTGGACACCATTTATGGTTCAGTCTTTGAGGATATAATCAGTCAGTCCAGTGGATTAGGTTGAATGGATCAGGTTCCAAGGAATCACCAAAAGTCTTAGATCCTCACTTGTTAGTTCAGACCTGGCAGTTACAAATTCCATTAGGTAATGAGAGAAATGTTTATTTTGCCTTTCTCATCTCTCTTCTGTCTCCCTTCCTTCTTTCCTCTGTTGCTAGAGCTGTACCTCTCTATCTCTACCTCTGTGTTGCTTTCTATCTATTATTGCCTGGCTCTTAAAAAATAATAGTTAATAGCTAATCTTTACTGAGTATTTAACATGTTCCAGTTATAAATCTACATGAGTTTTATTTAGATTTAAAGGGATGATAAAATGGAAAACAAAGCAATTGTTGTACATTGAAAAGTTATGAAAAATAAACTTCACTATGCATTTTAAACTGTTAACCATTCATGAGAGGAATAGCCACTAAGGATATTCATAAGAGAAATGTCCACTAAGATTATAGGTCTGATAGTGAAACTAACTGGTCAAAATATCATTTGCTTAGTTGTATTTAATTTATCCCTCCTCTCTTCATTCATCAAACATATCTTAGGTGCTTACTATTAGTATATCAAGATTTATGCTAATGAGTAGCTACAGAACAAAGGAAACTTAGTTTTCACCCACCACAACCTATGTCCTATAGTGGGTTTTTGTTTTTTTTTTTCATTTATTTTTATTAGTTGGAGGCTAATTACTTTACAATATTGTAGTGGTTTTTGTCATACATTGACTTGAATTAGCCATGGATTTACATGTATTCCCCATCCCGATTCCCCCTCCCACCTCCCTCTCTACCCGATCCCTCTGGGTCTTCCCAGTGCACCAGGCCCGAGCACTTGTCTTATGCATCCCACCTGGGCTGGTGATCTGTTTCACCCTAGATAATATACATGTTTTGCATTTCCTTGCTGGAACTCTGGCTCAGAGATCTCTGTTCTGACACCAGTATGTCTAAAACCACAGTGACATCTGACAACACAGACTTTCATAACTGCAATATTATTGACTACAGTCATCAACAGTCTGGAGAAGGCAATGGCACCCCACTCCAGTACTCTTGCCTGGAAAATCCCGTGGATGGAGGAGCCTGGTAGGCTGCAGTCCATGGGGTCACTAAGAGTCAGACATGACTGAGTGACTTTACTTTCATGTTTCACTTTCGTGCATTGGAGGAGGCAATGACAACCCACTCCAGTGTTCTGGCCTGGAGAATCCCAGGGACGGGGGAGCCTGGTGGGCTGCCATCTATGGGGTTGCACAGAGTCGGACACGACTGAAATGACTTAGCAGCAGCAGCAGCAGCATCAACAGTCATCAACATTCACAGCTCCCCATAATTTTGAGCTACTGTAAATGTGGCAGACTGCCATGACTATGTCTGGCAGAAACGTTTTTATAGTTATTACAGGGTAGACTTATTTAATTGAGATGCATTAGGTAAATATGATGCAGGTGGCTTCATTATTGAGTTTTACAGAATGCAGTCAGCCACGTCCCTCTGAAATTCTAGAAACACATGGGCCATCAGTAGTCGCACAAACTAATAATTGAGTTGAACAGTTTCCCCACCATGCACTCCATCAAGGGTCATATTCAAAACAAGCAACAAGGGTCTCTTCAGTTAAGTTCAGTCGCTCAGTCGTGTCCGACTCTTTGTGACCCCATGAATCACAGCACGCCAGGCCTCCCTGTCTGTCACCAACTCCCGGAGTTTACTCAAACTCAAGTTCATTGAGTTGGTGATGCCATCCAGCCTTCTCATACTCTGTCATCCTGCCATCTCATCCTCTGTTGTCCCCTTCTCCTCCTGCCCCCAATCCCTCCCAGCATCATGGTCTTTTCCAGTGAGTCAACTCTTTGCATGAGGTAGCCAAAGGACTGGAGTTTCAGCCTCAGCATCAGTCCTTCCAACGAACACCCAGGACTGGTCTCCTTTAGGATGGACTGGTTGGATCTCCTTGCAGTCCAAGGGACTCTCAAGAGTCTTCTCCAACACCACAGTTCAAAAGCATCAACTCTTTGGCACTCAGCTTTCTTCACAGTCCAACCCTCACATCCATACATGACCACTGGAAAAACCATAGCCTTGACTAGATGGACCTTTGTTGGCAAAGTAACGTCTCTGCTTTTTAATATCCTGTCTAGGTTGGTCATAACTTTCCTTCCAAGGAGTAAGCGTCTTTTAATTTCATGGCTGCTAGAGTATATCAAATGTCTTCTGTTTCTTAGAGGTCAGAATATGTGTTAATTTATAGTATGGATAGAAATAAATTAGATACAACAAAGTTTAAGCAGCTCTTTTTTCTCTAAAGTATAAATAATGTAGTAACACCTGTGCCATATTTCTAGTATCAAGGCCAGATGGCTCATCCTCATTCTCTTTCTTCATTCTAGTTTTCTTTTGCTTTTAACTGTTTAAAATAGTGATATACTTGTTTCATATTTTAATATTCATTGTTTTGCTTTCAGTTTTCCCTGCATTTTTTATTGCCTTTATTTTTTTGCTGGTTCATAGAAAAAGCATATTCCTTTATTCTTCAGAATTGTTTATCTTTTCAATTATATAGGCAATTCTCTTTCCTCCCAGTGAGATCTCTCCCATAGTCCTCGATCTACTGCTTTACAATGAGTTGTTTGATTTTTTAGGCATACTTCATAGTTGTCATTATGGGATTTCTTTTAGGTGTATGTCTGTGTTAAAGACATTGTTTTCTGAAATTTTATACCTTCTCTAACTTGTTTAGCTCTCATTTTGCTAGGAAAAATTATATATAACATATACATACATACACACACTCAAATTAGTTTCTTAGTAGTATGAAGTGAAGTGTAAAGAAGTAAAAGGTTAGTTTCATGTCAGAAAGTGTTATTATGTTACCTTTATTAATAACTTGGACATAAAATTACAAATACAAAAGCATTTTTTTAAATTTTAATATCTCATTTTAGTATTATCTAACTTTCCTAATATTATCCCTCCCCCACCCTTTTCTCCTTTCATAAACATAAGTTTGCTTTCTATGTCTCTGAATCTGTTTCTGTTTGATAAATAAATTCATTTGTTTTAGATTCCACATGCAAGTGATATCAATGGTCTTTGTCTTTTTCTTTCTGACTTACTTCACTTAGTGTGATAATCTCTAAGTCCATCTATGTTGGCTGCAAATGGCATTAGTTCATTCTTTTTTATGGCTGAGTAGTATTCCTTTGTGTGACTATGTCCCACATCTTTGTTATCCATTCATCTGTCATTGGCCAGTTAGGTTGCTTCTATGTCTTGACTATTATAACTAGTGCTACACTGAACATGTGGTGCATGTATCTTTTCAAAATATGGTTTTCCCTGAATTTATACTAGGGAGTGAGATTGCTGGATCATATAACAACTCTATTTTTAGGTTTTTTAGGAATACCTCCGTACTGTTTTCCATAGTGGCTGTACCAATTTACATTATCACCAACAGTGTAGGAGGGTTCCCTTTTATCGAAATTTTCTCCAGTGTTTGTTACTTGTAAACTCTTTAATGATGGTTATTCTTACTGGTGTAAGATGGTACCTGTGATTTGCATTTCTCTAATAGTTAGTAATGATGAGCATCTTTTCATGTACCTATTGGCCATTTATATGTCTTTGCAGAAATGTTTGTTTAGGTCTTCTGCCTATTTTTTACTGGGTTGTTTTGTTTTTTGTTATTGAGATATATGAACTAATTCTGTATTTTGGAAATTAAGCCCTTGTTGGCCACATGGTTTGTAAATATTTTCTACCAGACTGTACATGGTCTTTTTATTTTGTTGATGGTTTCCTTTGCTGTGCAAGAATTTTAATTTGGATTAGATCCCATTTGTCTCTCTTTGCTTTTAGGACACTAGCCTTAGAACACATTGGTATGGTTTAAGTCTTTAAACCATTTTTTAATTTACTTTTCTGTGTGGTATAAGGGAGTGTTGTAACTTCATTGATTTACATGCAACTGTCCAGCTTTTCAACCACCACTTGCTGAAGAAACTGTCTTTTCTCCATTGTATATTTTTGAAAGTGAAGAAGAACTAAAGAGCCTCTTGATGAAAGTAAAAGAGGAGAGTGAAAAAGTTGGCTTAAAGCTCAACATTCAGAAAACTAACATCATGGCATCCGGTCCCATCACTTCATGGCAGATAGATGGGGAAACAATGGCTGACTTTATTTTTCTGGGCTCCAAAATCACTGCAGATGGTGACTGCAGCCATGAAATTAAAAGACGCTTACTCCTTGGAAGGAAAGTTATGACCAACCTAGATAGTATATTAAAAAGCAGAGATAATACCTTATCAGCGACGGTCTTTCTAGTCAAGGCTATGGTTTTTCCAGTGGTCACATATGGATGTGAGAGTTGGACTCTGAAGAAGGCTGAATGCCAAAGAATTGATGCTTTTGAACTGTGGTGTTGGAGAAGACTCTTGAGAGTCCCTTGGATTGCAAGGAGATCCAACCAGTCCATCCTAAAGGAGACCAGTCCTGGGTGTTCATTGGAAGGACTGATGCTGAAGCTGAAACTCCAGTACTTTGGCCACCTGATGCAAAGTGTTGACTCATTGGAAAAGACCCTGATGCTCGGAAAGATTGAGGGCAGGAGGAGAAGGGGACGACAGAGGATAAGATGGTTGGATGACATCATCAACTCGATGGACATGGGTTTGGGTGGACTCCAGGAGTTGGTAATGGACAGGGAGGCCTGGCGTGCTGCAGTTCATGGGGTCGCAAAGAGTCGGACATGACTGAGCGACTGAACTGAACTGATATTCTTGTCTCCATTGTTGAAGATTAATTGACCACAGTGCGTGAATTTATTCTGGCTCTCTATTCTGTTCCATTGATCCATGTGTCTATTTTTGTTCCAATATCATGCTGTTTGATGTTTTGATTACTGTAGCTTTGTAGTATATCTGAAGTCTGAGAGGGTTACATCACCTGCTTTGTTCTCTTTCCTCAGGATCGCTTTGGCAATTCTGGGTCTTTTATGGTTCCATATAAAGTTTAATATTGTTTGTTCCAGTTCTGTAAAAAATGTCATAGGTAATTTGATAAGGATAATGTTAAATCTGTAGATTGCTTTGGGTGGTATGCACATTAAACAAAATTCATTCTTCCAGTCCAAGAGAATGGGATATCTTTCCATTTCTTTCAATTTTCTTTCATTTCTTTTATCAGTGTTTTATTTATTTATTTATTTTACTTTTCCTTTCTGATATTTCACTGTTAGTATAAGGAAATGCAACAGGTTTCTAGGGTTTTCCAGTGGTGTAAGGTGGGGGACAGCTGAGGGTTCCTGAACCCTGAATATACCCTAGAGATACATAATTTTCAGAAAGTTGTTGTAAGGTCATTCACTGAAGATCTTTCTCTCAGTTCTGTTTCCATCACTGATGCAGATTTATACTCTTCCTTGTACACCTTTTCTGTCAATTTGGTGGGATTTGGAAAGCGTTAGAGGGAAAAATTCTGTAGCAATTTGGCCATCTTGAACTGAACAGGATACACATTTTCAATACTTAACTGGATGAAGAGCCAACCAGAATACCTGGCTTTTTGTAAGAAATCTATCCAAAAAGATCATTGTAACAGACAGGAAATAGAAACTACAACCTAAACCTCACAGAACTTTGAATTAAGTAGGAATTTCAATAACTGGAACTACTAGCAGACTTGCTAGTGACTAATACAGGGTAAGAATTTTATTTTGCTTCTGTCTACTTTTTTAGTTCCTTTTTTTCATGCACATATATGTAATCAGTTTGAGTAGGCAGATCTTATAGGATATAGTTAGATATCATCATTGTTTTTGTCTTCCACTCTTTCTTTAAATCTGCTACGTGAGTGACTTTATGTTCCTGCCACTGGAACAGTCCTGGCTGAACCAACAGTCACGTTAAATTACCAAAAGAATCTTGATTAAATAATTACAACTACTTGGTCCCAGATAGTATTTAATATTTTTAACTTTATGTAAGATTAGTCTGCCATCCTTTCTTGCTCCTCTGTTCTCAGCAGGATGGTATCAATTTGATTAATCTTCAGTTTGATAATTTCAATTGGTTAATCAACAACTGGAGTTTGAAGAAAGCAAAGGAAGGATGTTTATGTGTTTTCTGAGCTTAACTTTTCATGACATGTTATTGGCAGAGGTTACTTAAATAGCATATAAAAAGCACTAACCATTTAGAAAAAATGAAAAAGAAGCAAAATAAACTAAATTACATTTTAACTACAAATTTTTGTTTATCAAATGGCACCTAAGTGGTTAAAAAAATACCTAGTCATAGAATTGCAAAACATATTTGCAATACCTTTTAACTAGTTAGGGATTTATGTCCAGAATATGTGATGAATTTCTACATATTAATACTCAAAACACAGACAATCAAATATAGAAGTGGGCAAAAGTCTTAAATAAGCACTTTGCAAAAAAAAAAAAAAAAAAGAAAAAATCCAAGTAAGCAATATTTTAAATATATGTTCAACTAATAAATTGATAACAGAAACAAAAATTTCATTTGCAACAGAATACCATGCATACTTACCAGATGACTCCTATAAAAAGAAAAACCACACTAGGTATTGGCAAGGCTGTCAAGCAAATGAAACCCTCATACGTCAGTAAGAGTGTATGAACTGGTATAACCACTTTGGAAAATTGTTTAGAATTATTTACTTAAGTTTCCCATCTCTCGTTGTTTAGTTGCTAAGTTGTGTCTGACTCTTTGTGACCCTGTGGACCGTATTCTGCCAGGCTCCTCTGTCCATGTGATTTCCCAGGCAAGGGTACTGGGGTGGGTTGCCATTTTCTTCTCCATAATTTGACTATCCCTTGTTGCTGCTGTTGATCAGTTGCTAAATCTTGTCCAACTCTTTGTGACCCTATGGATTGCAGCATGCTAAGCTTCCCTGTCCCTCGCTATCTCCTGGAGTTTGCTCAAACTCATGTCTGTTGAGTTGGTGATGCCATCCAACCATCTCATCCTCTGTCTCCCCCTTCTCCTGCCCTCAATATTTCCCAGCATCAGGATGTTTTCCAGTGAGTCAGCTCTTCATATCAGGTGGCCACAGCATTGGAGCTGCAGCTTCAGCATCAATCCTTCCAATGAATATTCAGGGTTGATTTCCTTTAGGATTGACTGGTTTGATCTCCATGGAACTGGTCCAAGGAACTCTAGAGTCTTCTCCAACACCACAGTTCGAAAGCATCAATTCTTTGGCACCTAGCCTTCTGTATGGTCCAACTCTCACATCTGTACATGACTATTGGAAAAACCATAGTTTTGACTATATAGACCTTTGTCAGCAAAGTGATGTCTGTGTGCTTTTTAATATGCCCCATAGGTTTGTCATAGATTTCAAGCTCTTCCAAGGAGCAAGAATCTTTTCATTTCATGGCTGCAGTCACCATCCACAGTGATTTTGGAGCCCAGGAAAATAAAATCTCTCACTGATTCAACTTTTTCTCAATCTATTTTCCATGAACTGATGGGACTGGATGCCATGATCTTAATCTTTTGGATGATGAGTTTTAAGCCATTCTTTTCACTCTCCTCTTTCACCCTTATCAAGATGCTTTTTAGTTCCTCTTTGCTTTCTCCCATTAGAGGCATCCCTCATAATCCAGCAGTAACATTCCTAGTTTATGGCCAGAGAAAATGTGTACATCTCCTCACCAAAAGGCATGTATATTTTGTGTAACATTGGATCTGAAAATTGCTGTAAAGAACTCAAATGCCCATTAATATATTGTGGTATATTGAAGTACTTTTCAAACATGAAAAGAAAATGAAAAAATGAGAACACTACAAACTGGATGGGTCTTCTAGCATAATATTGAGCAAAACACATCATACAAAAATGTACATATTATATGACTCATCTATTGTATGAGAAATCAGAATATTCCTTGCAGAAGGGTAACATCTAGAAATGGACAAGAAAATGGCTTTTTGGATACTGGTAATATTATATTTCTTGTTCGGAAGGCTGGTTACACTATTTCTTCATTTTTTGGACATTAATTGAGTGTACAGTTATGATTTGTCTTCTTTGCTGTATGTAGATTTTGCCACAATAAAACTTACAGATGAAATGAGTGTGAGAGGGGTGGCAGGACAGAGAGAGAGAAGGAATAGATGAAAATGGAAAAAAAATTGGAGAATACTGTCAGCTTTATATTCACCCTTTGGAATTTCTAAGGTTATTTTTGACCTAATGAATGGCCAATGTTGTAAATTTTATGTGTGTTTTAATAGATTGTGCATTCTGATTAGACAAAATTTCATATATATCTTCTGGCTAAACTAGCAATGGCTGGCTGCAAAGCCATTTGAGGTTGTCTGTATCACTGGATTTTTTTTTTTTTTTTTTTACATGACATACATTTTCTGAGAGCAGCATGATAAAATTTTCAATTCAAATTTTTTTATTTATCACTGCATTTTTTTTGTTTATTAGTCTTTTGTATTTTGAAGTTGTATTGCTGGAGGCATATGTATTTGTGTTTAATGCATCTTATTTATCTGTTGCTCATTTTTAAAGTACATAACATGTTTGTACTGTATTTTTTACCTTAAATTCTGTATTTTCAAATGTTAATATTACTGGAGATTTGGGGGAGTTTTATATTTGTCTGACATGTCTTTTCAATTCTATTAATGTTATAGTTCCTCTATCTTTTTGTTTTATGTCATTAATATGTAAGTTGCTATTTTATTAGGACTTTGCTTTGTCTTCTTGTCCACATCAACTTTCTGTAGTATTATTCTGTTTTGTTTTAATATATTTTTGCTTTCTTAGAACAGCTAAAGTTGTTGGTTTTTTTCCTGATGACTCATTCTTTCTAATTTCATTTATTTTTGTAGTTGCTTAAACTGAAGAACCATATTCAGTTTATTTACCCTTATTGTTGCATTTAACATAATACTGTCTCTCCCTAATAAGAATAGCATTTCAGTAGTTGAGGGAAGTATTCTTTGACAATTTAATATTGACGTATGTGTGTATTGGATCTAAATGTGAGATGTATTTCTTTTGTGGCTGACACTCAGAAACATGGAAAGCTGTGAGTCTCTTCTGTAGACCTTTTTAAAAAGGTCAGCATATTTCTTTTAGGTCTTCAGTTTATTTCTCTGCCCAAGCACATTACCAAAATCATTTTTATTCAGGTATTTACTGCAGCACACATCCAGCAGGGAGTTGTTCTCAGAATGATTGAAGAGCATTCAGGTATAAAACTTACAATAGGAATGTCTCAATCGTCAATCTGCTGTATTTCTTTAACTGTGCTCTAGACATTCCAAGCATTATGACAAGTTATTTTAATCTTGGGAAATGTTTTCAAAAGAGACAGAAAAGGAAGAGTTATTAAAAATTAAAATAGTTTTACTTCTTATGTTTCTTTTGAGAAAAAAGAGTCTGTATTAATGATCTGATAGAGTGGGAAAGATATAGCCAGCCTCTTCCTGTCTAATCAGTAATTGTTAATGGAAATAAGACACCATTCAGGTTAGAGGGTAATTTCCATGAAAGAGGAATGAGAAAAACTTACTTTTGATGCCTGAGCATTATGCTTACATTGATTTCTCATTTTGCAATATGATTCTAAAATCTTATCTTTATCTATATAACATTGCACTACATGTAATTCACTGACTTTAGGAATTGGTAATACTAATTAAAAATTAGAACAAGTGAAGTTTTTATTGAAGGTAATCTTGTTCACTCTAGTGCTTAATTATGTACTCCCAATATCTGTTTTGAAACATGAGTATTTCTGTTGTACATGTTTTAAGGTATCTTTATTAACATGAAAGTTTCCAAGTTGGATCTACAGATTAATTTCACAATACCCCATCATTAGGTTAAATTATAAAACTCTTTTACTAAATAAAGGAACTGAAGAAAAAGAGAAAGATTCAAGTTTTCAAAGAACAGCCTTGCTTTAATTCTTATAGATAATGCAAACAGTGAAAACAATTTCTTTTTGTCGAGTCTTGGGTCATTAAGTTTTAGCAATTTCCATGAAAACCCAGAACACCTCTAGTTTTCTTCTTATTACATCTTGAGAGAACAGCAAATATATTGAATATTAACTAGAAGACTTAAGCTTACGTCTTGACTTGCCAATTAATTGACTGACCATGTAATTCTGGCCAGGCAACATAAGCGTTCTGAGATGCAAAAGTTTCTTTTTGCTAATTAGCTCTAATTTATAAGGTCCAAGGAACCAATTAGATTATAATGTTTCCTTTATGGAAGTCATTTTTGTTTCGTGTGTATTACATTTCTCTTCAAGTGGCACATAATTAACCATGTGTCCTCTTCTTGGTTCAATGCTTTTTATAAGAACCACAGTAAATTAAAGATGCCAAATCATAGATGTCAGTGTGGAAAAGCAAAGTGGGCTTTTTCAGTGAAAGCCATTTATATGAACTGTGGAATCTTAAAAAGATAAGTTATGTTAAAGATTTATTACATTTGAATGAATGCATACTCACTCTTAGGAACCTCGGGTAATGCCCTCTGTAAACACTGTTGGAAACCATCAATCAGAAACTCATTTTAATGCCACTAGGAAGTTAACGGTGCTGTGGATTCATTCAAATATGCTTTCCTCTCTTACCAGGCTTTCACAAATATTAACAATCTTGGCAGCCACAGGTGTGAGGAGTGTGAGGTATATTCCCTTAATGCTGGCCCAAACTGCTGTTTTAATTTTTAACAGACATTTTTCAAGGTAATAGGCATTTAATGCTTTTCATGTGAGAAGGAAATCCACAATTCCTGAGTGATCATTACATGTCTTACATGAATTATCTTGTTTAATTTTGTAGCAACCCAATGAGATAGATATATTTTACACTCCCACCCCCCTATACCTTTTACATATTAGAAACTGCATCTGAGAGTGGTTACATCATGTGGCCAGACTTACATAGTCAATCAACTGCTAAGTCAGTGTCTGTGCTCTCTTAAGAAGTAATTAAAGGAAAATAGTGTTATTTAGGGTTTTCTTTGGAGAAGACAATGGCACCCCACTCCAATACTCTTGCCTGGAAAATCCCATGGACGGAGGAGCCTGGTAGGCTGCAGTCCATGGGGTCGAGAAGAGTCGGACATGACTGAGCGACTTCACTTTCACTTTTCACTTTTATGCACCGGAGAAGGAAATGGCAACCCGCTCCAGTGTTCTTGCCTGGAGAATCCCAGGGATGCAGTCGCACAGAGTCGGACATGACTGAAGTGACTCAGCAGCACAGCAGCAGGGTTTTCCTTGAAATTTCTGGGACTCATTGGCCCACCATTAAAGGATTGCCTTAAGAATAATGATTAGTCTAACCATTATTAGTTAGTCTAATCATGGTGAATAGTTACATGATTTTACTTAACCCATTAGGCCCAATGAATCACAAAAAATCATGGTCATGATTATTCAAAGTATTAACTGCTCAAACAAATACTAAGTTCTCTGGCAAAATGATGGCTTTCCTATTGCAGTGGTGACTCAGTACTATAATGAACATTGTGCAGACCTTGGTCTAATAAGTGTAAGATACTAATTTCATGGCATGATCAGTATATTGCAATAGTAGCTTCTGATGCTTTTTTGATGGTAAGCACTATTTATTGTGGTTACAAAAGTCCTTGTGTTTTGCCATTTAGCAGAAGAGTTTTTTTAGCTCCTGAAAATGGCAGATTTGGGTCATAGTTTAGTATTCGGTTAGAATTTGTGTATGATTTATTTCCATTTTGGACCTCCACCTTGTGACCACTATGCTCTTTTGATTGAAGACATTTTCAGGAATCACATTTGTCTCCATCATGCCATTGATGCCGTAAGTGGCGCACAGCTCTGAGGCCCTGTGCTTTTCAAGTGCTTCTGAAAAGTTAGATCTCTAGAAATCTGTGAATTAGCTGTCTGACTACTCCTACTTTCTTTTACTTTCTCTCCTTCAGTGTAGGTGTGGAAGCCGTGACTTGAAAACAACTTGATGCAAAGTCTAAGGTTGTCTTTAAAACTTTGAGGGCAACAAGAGGTAGAGATGTAAGGCTCAAGTGAAGGGAAAGAATGATGAGAAAGAAGAACAAATGTCTTTTCTATGGTGGTTAAATAGAGAACTTACCAGAGGAGAAGCTAGTCACCTCAGTGCCAGAGAAAACCAATTTTCCATTGCCTTAAGTGATACTGCAGTGCTTCCATAGATCCCAGTGACCTCAAAGTGAGTTGTAGAATGGAATTTGTACTTGGTAGTGGTTCCTGACTTTCTCTCATAAACAAAGCTGTGACTTTACCAAGGGCTAGAGCTGAAGCTACTTTCCCACTTTTTCTTCCTCCTTCTCCTTTCTTTTCTGCGCATCTGAGCTTGGAGATGCAGGTTATTTGACTGAAAAGTGCAGTTTGCCATGGTGGCTGTTACTCCATTGGTGAGCATTATAATTGTGTTTGCTTTTGGTGAGTGGCAGATACCACCCAGCCCCTGGGTGCTGTGGTTGCTTCTGTCAGTGTCCTACTGCAGGAATGAGATGATTCTGTGTGTCAAATGGTTTTCTTACTTTTCCAGGAGAAAAAAAATCATTAGGAAAGTGACTTGGTGGACTCTGGTTTAAGAATACTAGAATTAAAAAAAAAAAAAAAGCTTAACCACAGCTCAGGGCAATACATCTAAATGAAAAGGAGATCTATAATCTCATCAAACAAAGAACTAAATAAGACCCAGAATATAATGTATTAGGAGCTACTGTGCTTTCAAATATGATCACACAAAAAAATTAGAAAATTATTTAAAGCATGGAGCACCTACCTGATGTTAGTGCTTAGTCTTTGCCTGCAAAAGACAATATTTAAATCTAATTTCTTCTTCCCAAGAATGTTTGGCATTGTACATACTGCTGATAAGCAAGTATTTATTAGATGCCTTCTAGTTGTCTAACATGAAACTAGGCACCATGAAAAATAAAGAAAATGTATGAGACATATTCCTCTGCCCATAAGCAGAGTCTGTGTGTGAGATGATAATAGATATCATTAAATTGCTAAAATGTGTAATAGAAGCAAGTACCATAGGAATTTAGAAAATGTGGAGGACTGATACGAGGTGAAACATCTGGGATGATCAGCAGGGGGATGTTGGGACAGAATAATACCTTTATTCATACTATCATTCATACTCAAAAAATGAAAAATTTTAAATCATACCTGAATTAATCTGTTGTAATGCACAAAGCTCTATCTGATAGTCTCTTCAGCTCTGGAAGCACACAGCGAGGATTGTACTTCCTGTTTCCAGTGACTGTTGACCTTGTTCACCACCTTTCATCAGAAACAGTCCCGTGGGACTGACTGTGTCAAAACCAATGAGTCTGATAATAATGTTATTTCCCAGCAGATTCCAAGAATGCTACATACATCACCTGAGATTATCAAGTGAAAGTGAAGTCGTGTCTGACTCTGGCCCTGTCCATGGACCTGGTGGGCTCCAGTCCATGGAATTTTCCAGGCAAGAGTACCAGAGTGGGTTGCCATTTTCTTCTCCAGGGGATCTTCCTGACCCAGGGATCGAACCTGGGTCTCCAGCATTGCAGGAAGATGCTTTTACCATCTGAGCCACCAGGGAAGCCCTAATAGAATACCTCCTTTAAGATTATTCCCAGCAAACTGATACCTGGGTTTCATCTGTCCCTTAGAGCATAAGTCCAAGTGAAACTCTGGAACAAACTGAGGATTTTTGTAGCAGTGTAAATATATATGTATTTTTACATATTTATACATACATACATATATAAAACATATTGAGAATTGGTCCAGAATTCACATAAGTTTTCTATGAATCAGCATCAGTATTACTTATGTGCTATCCATTGTTTGAAATGACAGGATTAGTATCCAGTGAAATCCTGGAATGTGCCCTTAGCATACTCACTAAAGGTCAGTGTCAATGATTTTCCACTTAAACTGGTGAATAATGGATAGATGGTTTGGCCAACTAATGAATGGTAACCACAAAAATTAACAAAGCAGCAGAAATATTGTAAATTTACTAGATGAACTCAGAGTAATGTGGGGCTCTTAGGAAAGTTCAGGAATGTCTAGTTCAGCCTAGAGTTATCAGGGATGGTACAGGTTTGTTTGTACGAAGACATTGTGCATTTCAAAAAAACAAGGAGAGATCCAAATACTAGAAAAAACTCACTACACTCTGGGGTTAGCCCCAGTGAAGACTAGTGAGTGCTGCCTAACTCAGGTATGTCCTTTGCATCTCTAAAGTATTTTGAAATAAATATAAATTACCTCATGCCCAGCATGGCCATTGCAGTCCATATCTTCCATGATGACTGGCTTTGCAGATCCCATGAGCTGTCTTATCTGGGTCCATTTTAGTAGTTATACATAGACTCAGTCTCAGAATACATGTAGTCATTGCTCTAAAGCTTTTTTGAAGGACAAATGATGCACACTGTGTTAAGTCCTAGCTTCCACAACTACTTCATTACATAAAGTAGAAGAAGGGCATAGGCAGGGTTATGGTAGGAAATAGAAAGGATTGTCATTTGGTGTTAGAATATTATAAAAAATGACTTACAGTAATATCACCTGCTAGATGTAGTTCAGTGCTAATCTTTGATAATGTGAAAATAAGTCATTCAGTACTTATTGAGTAGAATGATATAATGGGCTACAAGTAGAGCATCCTTCTGGGTACTGTTGTACAAAGGGAAAGAATTAGAGATGGAGCTCCTCGTGGTGTGGCTCTGCACTGTCTGGTATGTGGGTACTAAGCCCATGTGTTAGAGGCGGGAGCTCTGCTTCGGGGATGGGCTCCCCTTCCAGTGAATGGCGGGGCAAAGATGTGTTTTCCCTATGAGCCTGATGTGGACTCGACAGAAGAGAGCCAGGTCTAGGTCATCTTGAAGTGGACCCCACCCAAGAGATTAGGGGTGAGGTACACAGAGAAAGTGATGTGGGATAAATTACTGCAAGATGGGCCTGAGGAAAAGCACAGAAGCAAAAGCCAGAGGAGACAACTTATGTCAGACAATTATAGCTGGAAAAACCCCACCAACAACAATCTAAAAATCCCAAAAGCATTCTAGAAGAGGAAAAGCAGCATTCAGACATCAAATCTGATATGAGGTTATTCATCTATCAGTCAAGTGATATCTATTGGATTTTTGCTTCTTTGTTTCTCTACTCCAACCTGAGGGATCCAGAGGCGGCTCTGTTAATGGGTAAAAAGCCTAGAAGAGCCAAGGGTGGGGAATAAAGAAGTTTATGGCACCTCCTGTTCACAAGGGGGTGTTGAGTCCAAGCTTCAGCTGAACAAAGAGAGAAATTTTTAACTGGATGAGTGATTACATTAAACCAGACTGATCTCTGCAATACCAGAAAGCAACCAGAAAGGAAGGAAGATATTTAGAGATTTATGAAGGGGACTTGGTGCAAAATAATTTATTTTCTTTCTGCTCTCAACCAGTTGAGACTAGTTTGTGCATTAAACCAAATACAAATATGAGAAGTATTTCTCTCTAGTACAATGAATCATGTAAAATCTTTGTAAAGAGCCTTTAAAAATGTGCATGATACATTGTTAAGCACAGTCTGAAGGTTTCCTTTCAGATGAACAAACTGAATATTTCTGCCCAAGGCTTGTGACTGTTATTCTTTGTAGCAATTAGTACTAATTCAAAGAGGATTATGAGTAACCTGTGAACCACGGACAGGACCCAAAACACTTGATTACTAGTTATATCCCTGCAGCTGCTTCCTTGGACCTTTCATTCTTGGCAGTGCTGTTCCCACATTTGCAGATTGGCAGTGATAATGTCTAGAATATAAACCCCCTCCCTTAAAATAGGAGCATCTAATTTATTTCTCTCTGTGTTCCTAGTGCCAACAACAGTGCCTGGCACATAAGAGATAATAAACATTGAATGAGTGGCTTTCCTGCCAAACTCACAAGAATACTGTGAAGATCAGATGAGGTGGTAGACATGACAACATGTTTCAAGCAAGACAGAATCCAAAGGTATACACCAAGTATCAGTGTGCAGGATGGAAATGGTTTGAAATATCCAGATGTCACCTTTTCCCAGGTACATTTGGCATCTCTGATCATTCAGTGACAATTTATTGAGTGTCTAACATCTTTAGTTTTTTGCTTTGATGTGTCTATTCCAGTCTGTCTTGAGTACCACACATGCTATAAGTGAGAGGGTCTTAAGTGGAATCAAATAGGAAAAGAAAAAAATTTTGGAACAGAATTTCCTATTTTGTTCCCTAAGAATAAGATATAAGAGAATTTGGGATAATGCTCATGCTACAAAATGAATAAATGTGCCAGAAGACCTGGTTTTTATAGGCATCTAAAAATGATGATGACAATAATGTAATTCTAGATCAGTGGACTGGCAGACTAGCAAAATATACAGGGAAGCCCAGATGCCTGAGATTCATTGATCACTGAAATGCCACCTGCTAAAACGCCAGAAGGAAGACATAATTAAAATTATGTAATCCGAGGAAGAGTCGTTTTTCCAACTTGAAACTTTCAAAAGTGTTGTCTACAGAATGTGTGTGTATGTGTGTAGTGATTTCCAAAATGATGAAGCAAAAATATTTTGCAAGCCACATTTAGATTGAGACAAGCAAGTCTGGAAGCACTAGGGCTCTTCTCATCCCCTGCTCACTTTTCTATAGCTGACAATGAAAATATACACTTTCGTAACAGCCAGTCTCCTTTATAGCCAAGAGGGTCTTTGTGAATGATAGTGGACTTATGAGTGGTAATAGAAGACTTACATATACTACACCTAGTTTCCAACAGCAGGTAGACAATGAAATTTGAAAGTATCCTGTTAAGAATCTATGCCTTGGGGTGAGCAGAGAAGAAGGAAGAGAATTCTTTCCCCATCATTTTGAAGTCAACATTGCATTTTCACCAAATGCACACACATATGCCTGCACTTCTATACCCAGCTGCTCCTTCTGGTTAATTTGTTTACTTCTGAAAGCTCCATCTTGCCAGTGGTTTTATCAGCCTCTCCTGCTACAATAAATCTACCCTATTACTTAATATGCTGCAGTAAATAATTTGTGTTTGTGACTGTAAACAGGGCTGGCAACCTTTGTGGATGACAGGCGCTTGACACAGCCTGCAAAGTCCGTATTTGTCCCTGGCAGACAGCACCCTGCTGTTTGTGTCCTGTGTGGAGTGCAGATCCAAAACTGGGAGCTTTATACATTCTGTTGGCAGTTGCCATTTACCACTTTCAACTAAATTTGAAGGCAGCAACTGCTTTAGTTGTTATTTTGTATGTGATTCAGACTTTTTTCATTTTTTTCTTGATGTAATGCAGTGATGAGTTATACAGAATAACCAAGGGAGTCTGCCCAGGTTTAAAGGCCCACCATGGACTATTAGATGCATCCCACCAAAGGGTAAAAAAGCCACCTATTTAAAGGAAGCATTCATCTCAGATAATATGAGTTTTAAAGGATTAAGAACAATGTAGTAATATGGTTGAGAAAAATCACTTTTTCTTACATCTTAAGATGATATATAATTCTCCAATTGCATGCTGTGCAGACCACTGCCAGAAGTGGGTTATCAGAATTAACTCCTCTGGCAAATTAGTGTGGGAATAAGAGAATTTGCTCTGCGGCATGGTCTTTTACTTGATATTCAGCACCAGATTTTCTTTGGTTCTTTCTCATTTTTCATTCTGCATTTATGCACACAAATGTATAGTTGTATCTGAGTACCAAAGCTATAATGATTCAGTGCTTTTGTACATGACTTATATGCACTAATTTTGTAATTATGTGCACAGATTAGATGCATGTGTAAAAACAGAAGCACTCAGAAAAGTGTGTCCATTGAATTTAAATGAAATCAGAATTAAAGACTACTTAAAAACTGAACTGATTAAATATTATTCTGACATGAAGTGTAATATACCATTTGTTGCTGCTTTGAGGTACCTTTTATTCATTTGATTTGTGATTTGTCAGGGTAAGACATGCAACCTACACCCTGCAAAGCAACTATCTAGGAGTTGTTTCCTGTGACAGGAAAGAAGCATATTATTCCCCATATAATATGTACATGCCAAACAAACATAACAGAAGTGAAGCAGCTTGAATTGGTGCTGTTGTGTTCAGTTGCTAAGCTGGTCTGACTCTTTGTGACCCCGTGGACTACAGCATGCCAGGCTCCCCTGTCTTTCACTGTTTCCTAGAGTTTGCTCAAGTTCATGTCTGTTGAGTTGGTGATGTTATCTCACCATCTCATCGTCTGCTGCCTTCTTTTCCTTTTGTCTTCAGTCTTTCCCAGTGTCAGGGTCTTTTCCAGTGAGTCAGCTCTTTGCATCAGGTGGCCAAAGTATTGGAGCTTCAGTATCAGTCCTTCCAATGAATACTTAGGGTTGATTTCCTTTAGGATTGACTGGTTTGATATCCTTGCAGTCCAAGGGACTCTCAAGAGTCTTCTTCAGCACCACAGGTCAAAAGCATCAATTCTTCAGTGCTCAGCCTTCTTTATGGTACAACTCTCATCTCCATACATGACTCCTGAAAATAGCCATAGCTTTGACTGTACGGACCTTTGTTGGCAAAGTAATGTCTCTGTGTTTTAATATGCTGTCTAGGTTTGCCATAGCTTTCCTTCCAAGGAGCAAGCATCTTTTAATTTCATGGCTGTAGTCACCATCCACAGTGATTTTGGAGCCCAAGAAAGTAAAATCTCTCACTCCTTTTACTTTTCCCCCTTCTATTTGCCATGAAGTAATGGGACCAGATGCCATGATCTTCATTTTTTGAGTGTTGAGTTTTAAATCAGCTTTTCACCCTCCTCTTTCACCTTCATCAAGAGGCTCTTTAGTTCCTCTTCACTTTCTGCCATTAGGGTGGTATCATCTGCATATCTGAGGTTGTTGATATTTCTCCAGGCTGAATTTGATGTTAATCATGACCATGATGATGCTTTAGATTCTTTACCGCTGCAATAAGATTCTTTCCTGAAAAATCATATTCCTAGTTTATAGGCCAGCCAGAGTGCTGGTAGAAATTTAAATCCTGACATGCATGAGGGATTTCTTTATCATTATTTCAGTTTATAATGGACACGGTGAAAGACTGTCTGTTGTATTCACCTTTCTATTCCTTGTTCCTAGCAAACTGGGACATAGATAATCTTAAAAGTTATCAAATGAATAAGTGGACTTCTGGAAGAGCAAATGAGTATAATAGCCTAAGTAATAAACAGTTAGGTAGTGACAAAGCTCTCAGGAATGTGCGTGTACCATTGATAAGTGTAGAAACTGGCAAAACCACCTTGCAAAATGTTGCAGCTAAGGTATGCCTGCTCTATGACCCCGCATTCCAACCTGAGATATATGTTCCAGAGAAATGTATGGCTGTGTGCTGCAGGCTGTAAGGGAAAATACATTCATAACATCATTGTTTCATATATCCCCAAATTGGATTCAACCTGAGTGTTCCTCAGTTGCAGAATAGATAAATAAGTGTGATATAGTCACAATGTAGAATATGAAGTGGCAATTAAAATGAAGGATCTGCTCTGGGTCAGTTTTCCAAGTATTATACTTTATCAAACTGTATAGCCGAAAGGAAAAGAAAATAGTTTCATTTATCCAAATTTCAAAAATAAGTAAAACTAAACTGTATTGTTTAGATCAAGTATGCAGGGAATAACATGATTAAGATAACATGAAAATTAGCACTATAAATTCAGGGTGATGATTACCTGTATGGGGATGAAAAAGATGTGATTGGAACAGGATATCTGGGTGGGGGAGGGGATCTGGGTGGCAGTGATGTTTTGTTTCTAACCTGATTATTACATTCAGTTCAGTTCAGTTCAGTCACTCAGTCGTGTCCGACTCTTTTCGACCCCCTGAATCACAGCACTCCAGGCCTCCCTGTCTATCACCAACTCCCGGAGTTTACTCAAACTCATGTCCATTGAGTCGGTGATGCCATCCAGCCATCTCATCCTCTGTCGTCCCCTTCCCCTCTTGCCCCCAATCCCTCCCAGCATCAGGGTCTTTTCCAATGAGTCAACTCTTCTCATCAGGTGGCCAAAGTATTGGAGTTTCAGCTTCAGCATCAGTCCTTCCAGTGAACACCTAGGACTGATCTCCTTCAGGATGGACTGGTTGGATCTCCTTGCAGTCCCAGGGACTCTCAAGAGTCTTCTCCAACACCACAGTTCAAAAGCATCAATTCTTCAGCGCTCAGCTTTCTTCACAGTCCAACTCTAACATCCATACATGACCACTGGAAAAACCATAGCCTTGACTAGATGGACCTTTGTTGGCAAAGTAATGTCTCTGCTTTTTAATATGCTATCTAGGTTGGTCTTAACTTTCCTTCCAAGGAGTAAGCGCCTTTTAATTTCATGGCTGCAGTCACCATCTGCAGTGATTTTGGGGCCCAAAAAGATAAAGTCTGACACTGTTTCCACTGTTTCCCCATCTATTTCCCATTGAGGTGACGGGACTAGATGCCATGATTTCAGTTTTCTGAATGTTGAGCTTTAAGCCAACTTTTTCACTCTCCTCTTTCACTTTCATCAAGAGGCTCTTTAGTTCTTCTTCACTTTCTGCCATAAGGGTGGTATCATCTGCATATCTGAGGTTATTAATATTTCTCCTGGCATTCTTTATTCCAGCTTGTGCTTCTTCCAGCCCAGCGTTTCTTATGATGTACTCTGCATATAAGTTAAATAACCAGGGTGACAATATATAGCCTTGACGTACTCCTTTTCCTATTTGGAACCAGTCTGTTGGTCCATGTCCAGTTCTAACTGTTGCTTCCTGACCTGCATACAGGTTTCTCAAGAGGCAGGTCAGGTGGTCTGGTATGCCCGTCTCTTTCAGAATTTTCCACAGTTTATTGTGATCCACACAGTCAAAGGCTTTGGCATAGTCAATAAAGCAGAAATAGATGTTTTTCTGGAACCCTCTTGCTTTTTCAATGATCCAGTGGATGTTGGCAATTTGATCTCTGGTTCCCCTCTGCCTTTTCTAAAACCAGCTTGAACATCTGGAAGTTCACAGTTCACGTATTGCTGAAGCCTGGCTTGGAGAATTTTGAGCATTACTTTACTAGCATGTGAGATGAGTGCAATTGTGCGGTTGTTTGTACATTCTTTGGCATTGCCTTTCTTTGGGATTGGAATGAAAACTGACCTTTTCCAGTCTTGTGGCCACTGCTGAGTTTTCCAAATTTGTTGGCATATTGAGTGTACCACTTCCACAGTATTATCTTTCAGGATTTGAAATAGCTCAACTGGAATTCAATCACTTCCACTAGCTTTGTTCATCGTGATGCTTTCTAAGGCCTACTTGACTTCACATTCCAGGATGTCTGGCTCTAGGTGAGTGATCACACCATCATGATTATCTGGGTCGTGAAGATGTTTTTTGTACAGTTCTTCTGTGTATTCTTGCCACCTCTTCTTAATATCTTCTGCTTCTGTTAGGTCCATACCATTTCTGTCCTTTATCGAACCATCTTTGCATGAAATGGTCCCTTGGTATCTCTAATTTTCTTGAAGAGATCTCTAGTCTTTCCCATTCTGTTGTTTTCCTGTATTTCTTTGCATTGATCACTGAGGAAGGCTTTCTTATCTCTCTTTGCTATTCTTTGGAACTCTGCATTCAAATGGGAATATCTTTCCTTTTCTCTTTTGCTTTTCACTTATCTTCTTTTCACAACTATTTGTAAGGCCTCCTCAGACAGCCATTTTGCTTTTTTGCATTTCTTTTCCATAGGGATGGTCTTGATCCCTGTCCCCTGTAAGGGATTATTGTACTAGCCATCACTTAATAATTATTGATTAGACTCTCTTAAGGCTCTATGTATTCTCTGTAAATATACCTCACAGTAAAAAAGATAAAACAAGTAGAAAGTTTCATTCTACTTATATTTACCAGAGTCTATTTAAAATAGTGGGACATTATATTGATTATGAGCTCTCCCCACAAGGTGCTGTTGGCAAAAAGTAGCAGTTTTCCCCAGTTTTGTTGAGATATAATCAACGTATAATAGTGGACATGTTTCAGGTATGTAACATGATTTTATATTCATATATATTAGGTATAGCCATATGTGTAAATAGTATGTTTTCCAGAATAAGTTTAGTGAACACATCACATAGTTACAATATTTTTTATGATGAGAACTTTTAAGGACTTGCCTAAATATACAATACAGCGTGAATAGTTAACTATAGTAGATCACTAACAACAGATCACTAATAACTTTCTTATGATAACTAATACTTAGCAAGTTATTCTGATCACTTTTAATGTTAGAATCATAAACCATTAATGTCAGCAGTCGGATAGTCCGACCCTTTATGTTGATGGGTTCGTCAACTATTCAGATGATGTTATTGAGGCCAAAAAGTATGGCTAAGTTTAGATAAATCCAACTGTTAAAGGCCAGAAGTGCCAGTCTTGTCTCTTACCAATACCAAAGCATGTTATTCTGAAATTTCTCTCCTGTCAGTAAAGTTAAAGGAAAAATTGTGCATCCATTCTTCCCAGTTTAAGTCTAGGCTTCTTCTCTTTGAAGCAATGTGGGCTATTCATTTCATTAAACTTTTAATTTTTTTTCCATTGGCTTCTCTTTGTAGTCTAGCTGCAGTAGGATGGATAGGTTGAGCTGAATTGTGTGCCAAATAATCATTAGTGTTTTTGCACAGGAGAGGTTCATATAGAGATTGTTATGAAAGATTAAGATCGGTGCAGGAGTTCTTCAATAATGAGAAGTCCATTAGACAAAAATCCGAGAGTTGCAGTGAGTACATTGACATTACATCCTGCAGCTTTGCTTCTGAACAAATATCCATAGGATTCTGATGCTGTGGCCCAGAGGAAACAGTGATTAGATTTAGCTGGTATGGAACACAGTGGGCTGAAGAACCCACCGTGAACAAAAAGTTTGTCTGTCTCTGAATTATTGAAAATTTCACCATAAACTTTTATGAGGTTACAGAATGACCTTAAAATGAAGAATTTAGCTTTTTCTTTTTTAGCATGAATTCTGAGTTATTTTTGAATATCAGAAATATATATAATATGACATTACAAATGTTAACATTTATAAAAGGCACATACCATAGAAACTAAAAACAAAAATGCCATTTTCCACTACAGTAGTTCCTTTAGAATTTCTATAAATGAATAAGTAAAAGCAGTTAGCCCTAAAACTTTAACCACTTGGGATATTTTTATAAAGCCTTTTTGTATAACATTAATAATTTTTGATTCAGCTGTTTAATTAAAACTAAACTTTGAAATGTCACAATGAACTCTGCCTAAAAGACTATTTTTGCCAATATTTTTTGTAAACTGGAAATCAATATAGGGCATTTCAGAAGTACTATATAAGACTATGGAGCTCAATTTTCTTTAAAAAGAGTTTGAGACACTGGTACAAAAGACAGTACCATGATAGCTACATTTTCCAATCCCACATCCCTAAGAGAAACAAGGAACAAAGGCAGATTGTCCTAAAACAAACAAACAAACAAAAAAAAACAAAAAAAAAACACAGTGGGAAAAGCAGATATTGTTTGTGACCCTCCATTCTGGGAATGTTCTCTTTCTGCTTAATGGAATTGCTCCAGGTTTTAGACATAATCTCTCAGAATTACACTGGAAGTGGAGTTGGAAAGGCCCTAGAGGCTGTCATGAGTTTGCAAGATGTTTATTCTATGCATATAGGAGGCCATTTATGTGATTATTTTAATGGTAAAATGTACTTTAACTTAGAACATGATGTGATCATCATTCGGTTCCCCGTATGCTATAACCACGATTAAAGTTTTTTGCATTAACAAATGAAGGGAAATAGTGCCTGTGATTATGTTTGAAAATTCAGAATACAGACATGAGAATACATAATTAATAATAGTAACAACTATTTACCAAAGACTTAACCTAATAAAATATTTCACATTAAATTATTGGTTGTGAAGAGCCTGTGTGGGGACTTGAGAGTAGATTAGACCCACTCCTCCCGCTCCTACCCCAGCTCCTCACAAAACCACCCACCGCGGAGAGTGTTTCCACATCTGAGCAGCAGGGTTGACCACAAATCCTAGAAGCTTCACAGCCCACCAGTGCTTGAGCAGTAGGATGAGTGAGCAAGTGAGCAGAGCTGATCACCCCCAGAGCAGAGCCAGTACTGCTTGTCCTAGGTGAGGAATGTTCCCATGCTTGGTCATTAATTCATGGCCAAGGCTGAGGATAGACCTTGGCCACTCCCAGCTGCAGAGCTTGAGAAATTGGTAGTAGCCTGGAGAGCCCATCCCCACACTTCTGCCCGCACACCATGGTAAGGAAACTCTGACTTAACCCCATGTACTGTGAAGAGTGACTTTTGGCTCCATCTGACCAGAAAGACAGACAATAGCTCCTGGGAAACTGTTCAGCCCAGCAGTGGGTGAGCCAAGAGACGGGCAGTCAGAGCTGATAGTTTGCAGAGTAAAACCAGGGCCTCTGTTTAAGCAGGAAACTTGAGGTGTGGGTCAGCTTGAATTAAGATAGCAAAGCTTTGCCAGCTTCAGGCTACTTCTCCCTCTGGGCAAGGAATCTAATTCATAGCCCTGCTCACCACAGAATATAAGCCTTAGTGTGTCCAACCAGGAAAACTGACCAAAGCTGCACAGCCCATTCAGCAGTCCTCTGTAGAGTGGCATTTGAGGAGAGAGCACAGCTCGTGACTTCCCTCGTCTGCAGAGCAAAATCAGTGGCCACGTCTGATCGGGGATTCAGTGTACACTCTGGCTGTACAAGTTCCCAGATGATGAGCTGTATAGGCACTGTGTCCTGTCTTACTGCCCTGCTGGGACAGGCAAGCTAATTCCAAACTCCACCTACCACTGAATGTAGTACCCAGTCCCAACCATGTAGTAACCTGACCAGAGAATCCAGACAGATGGAGAGACCATCCTCAGCCTTATTTGGATAGGCAGCCATGCCGACAGTCCTGTCAATGTGTTCCCATCCAGTGGCACCCTCCCCCATCTTTCCCTGTCCTTAGAACGTGAACAGTTGCCTCATCTAAAGAATAGACCATAGTGTTAACAGCCGCCCCCTCCACCCCACCCAAGGACATTATCAACAGACTCACCCAGAAACCCAGACTGAGCTAACTGGTTAAGAGTTGTTTCTTCCAAAGAAAACCTGAAAAATTTGGAAGAGGAGACTGATCATTCAAATGTGCAGATACTGATGGAAGGAACCCAAGGATCATGAAAAATCAGGTAAACATGACACCTAAAGAAAACTAATAAAGCTGCAGTCATGACCCTAAAGAAGTGGAGATCTAGGAGCTGTTAGGCAAATAATTCAGAATAATCCTCTTTAAAAAGTTTAGCAAGCTACAAGAAAACAGAGAGACAACTAAAAGGAAGTAGGAAAACAATGAAAGATGAAAATAGAAGTTCAACAAGGAAATAGCAACCATCAAAAAAAAAAAAAAGATTCAAGAGTTGAACATGTGATAACTGAACTGAGTAATTAATAGTTTCAAAAATAGACGAGACCATGCAGAAGAAAGAATTAGCCACCTGGAAGATTGTTATTGTTCAGCTGCTCAGTCATGTCCATCTCTGCGAACCCGTGGACTGCAGCATGCCAGGCTTCCCTGTCCTTCACCATTTCCCGGAGCTTGTTCAAACTCATGTCCATTGAGTTGGTGATGCCGTCCAACTATCTAGTCCTCTGTCGTCCCCTTCTCATCCTGCCTTCAATCTTTCCTAGCATCAAGGTCTTTTCTAATGAATTGGCTCTTTGCATTGGGTGGCCAAAGTATTGTAGCTTCAGCATCATTCCTTCTAATGAGTATTCAGGATTGATTTCCTTTAGGATTGACTGGTTTGACCTCCTTGCAGATCAAACCTGGACAATAGGACATTGGAAATTATTTCGTTCGAAGAGCAAAAGGAAAAAAGAATGAAAAAGAGTGAAAACAGCCTAAGGGGGCTGTGAGACAATTAAAAAAAAAAAAACCATATTTACATTATAGGAATTCTGGAAGGAGAATAGAAAGGAACAGAAAGTATATTTAAAGCAACAATGGCTGAAAACATCCCAAACCTGGAGAGAGAAATGGACATCCAGATCCATAAGGCTCAAAAAACCCCAAATAGTTTGAACCTGAATACAGCTACACTGAGAACCTTTAAGATTAAATCATCAGAAGTCAAAGACAATTTTAAGAGTGGTAAGAAAAAAGAGGGAGATGTATACACAGGAGTTCCCATAAGACTATGGGCAGATTTCTCAATAGAAACTTTTCAGGCAAAGAGAGAATGAGATGACATACTCAAAATATCCTATGGCTGATTCATATCAATGTATGACAAAACCCACTGAAATGTTGTGAAGTGATTAGCCTCCAACTAATAAAAAAAATAAATAAATAAATAAAAAAGAAAGAGAATTTAAGCCAAGAATTCTATACCTGGTCAAGCTGTCCTTCAGAAACAGAGGACAAAGACTAGCTTGACAAACAAAAACTGGGGGAGTGTATTACCACCAGACCTGCTTACCGAGAAATGCTGAAGGGGGCTGTTTGTGTGGGAGTGAAAGAACACTAATTAATATCATAAAAACATAAAAATGTAAACAGTCACAGTAATGGTATGAGAAATAAATCTCCTTGATATGGGTCTGGGACCTAATGATATTTTGGCTATGACACCTAAGGCACAAGCAACAAAATTTAAAATAAGCAAATGGGAGTTTATCAAACTGAAAAGCTTTTGCACAGCAAAGAAATGATAGCGAAATGAAAAGAAAACCCATAGGATTAGAAAAAAATTTTTGCAAGCCATGTATTTGATAAGGGATGAATATATAAAGAATTCAGTGGCAAAATAGTAGTAGCAATGGGCAAAGGGTCTGAATAGACATTTCTCCAAAGGAGATATACAGAAGGCCAACAGATGTATGAAAAGATGCTGAATATTACTAGTCATTGGGGAAATGCAAATTAAACCTACAATAAGATATTACCTCAGGCCTCTTGGATTGTCCATTATCACAAAGGTTAGGAGATAACCAATGTTGGCATGGATGTGGGGAAAAGGGAACCATTATGCACTGTTGGTGGAATTGCGATTGGTGTAGCTGTTATGGAAAAGCAGTGGAGGATCCTCAAAAATTAAAAATAGAACCAGCATATGATCCAGTAATTCCACTTCTGGGAATGTATCCAAAGGAAGCAAAAACATTAACTTGAAGAGATATCTCTTCAAAGATATCTTTTCAAAAAAGATAACATATACCCTCATGTTTATAGCAGCATTGTTTAGAATAGCCAAAACATGGAAACAACTTAACTCTCAGTAGGTGAATGGATAAAGATGTGGCATACATGTAAACACACACACATGCACACAAGAATATTATTCAGTATAAAATATGTGGAAATCCTTCCATTTGCAGCAACATAGATGGACCTTGAAGGCATTATGCTAAGTAAAATAAATCAGAGAAAGACATATACTGCTTCACTTATATATGGAATCTAATACAAAGGGAAACCTACCAAATTCGTAGAAAAAAAGATCAGACTTGCAGTTACTAGAGGATGGGGTGAGGGAGAGTTGGAAAAATGTGGTCAAAAGGTATAAGTAGTTGGGTTGTAACTGTAGCCAATACTGCCATTTTATATATAAGAAAAGATTTAAGAGAGTAAATCTGAGGAATTCTCATCACAAGAAAAAGTTGTGTCCCCCCCGCTTTTTTTCCTTTCTTTTCTTGTTATTGTATCTATGTAGGAAGATGATCGTTAGTTGAACCTGTTGCATTCATTTCACTACATGTGTAAATCAACAGTCATGCTGCATGCCTTAAAATTATACAGTGATGCATATCAATTATTTCCCAATAAAACTGGAAAAATTATTGGTTGTTCCTACATTAAGATATATAACGAAACTGTAGATCTTGTAGGAAAGAGAAATTTGACAGAACAGATTTTAATTCCGCCTTCAGGGTACTCAACAGCAAGATCATTTAAATATCATTTAGAGATTATACTTCAAACCTTGAACATGATATCATTCAAACTCCAAATTCTTTATCTATAATTCATATCACTTTATTTGCATGTTTTTTTCTTGGTTTATGTATTTATTTGTCATTGGGTTGATTGATTAGTTCGACTGTGCCTCGTTCCAAAAGGAAGTTGAAGTAGCTTATTATGTTTAGGTCCACAAACTAAGGTTTGCAAAGATGTCACTTTAAAAAAATTTATTTTCTCTCACTTAACTCAGTTTCTGACCCCAGACCCTCAGGATCTGGTGGAAAATTTATCCTCTATGCTTCCAGCACTCTTACTTTTCCCTAGGATGGTTACACAGCTCTGTTGTCTTTCAGAGTGCTTGTGGCCATTCTGTTTCAGATCATTGTCTAAATAGATGGCTTTGGGGAAACTTCATTGCCCCTGCTGCATAATCCCTCGCTTCTTTACCACTTGTGGGCAAACCTGCGGACCCTGGTGTTCTCTCTGCAGCTGCCTAAGTTCTAGCCTATGGATGCTCCCCATAGCCTCACAAGGGCTACTTTTCAGAGTTGCTAACAGAGGTAGGGTCCATCTCTGCTGTTCTGGGTCTCTCTGGTTCCCCCATCCTCTCCTCTCCATCCACAGAAGCCTCCTCCCTTTCTCTGCTGTCTTCCACAGACACCTTCATGTTCTTTTAAGAATGTTTGTTGTTTAGTTGCTAAGTCATGTCCGACTCTTCAGCGACCTCATAGACTGTAACCCACCAGGCTCCTCTGTCCATGGGATTTACTAGGCAAGAATACTGGAGTGGGTTGCTGTTGCTTTCTTCAGGGGATCTTCCCAACCCAGAACACAATTCTTTGATTTGATATCTAAATAGATATATTTATCTTCATGCCATTTCATCATAAAGCGTATATGGGATTTTTACATAAATATCATATACAACAAAGGTAAAATACATAATAAGGGAAGTTGAAATGTGTTTGGGAATGGGGACTTTTGGGAAGCTAATATAAAGCCATGGTTAAGATTAGCACCCAACATTGCATGGTAAAACTTAGCTTACATTTTCTTTCTGAGTTTCCTAATGAACAATCCAGGTGGAAACACAAACATTTACATAGTTAATAGTGTCCAAAAGATAAAAATGAGCCAAGTATCTTGAGAAACATAGCTTGTCTGTTCTTGAGAACTGAGAGAAATTTCTTCTATTGATATACATTAAGGAGAAACTTTCTCAAAGTAGTGAACAGTATTCTCTGCTTAAAACACACACACACAAGTATCAAATGAGTTTCTGATGAAAGCAAGTACAATGTTGTGATTTGAAAGTGGAGACTTAAAGGACAAAGACACTGGGTTTGGCTTTCAGCTCTGCCATTGACACCTATGTGACCTCAGTTAAACCTTCCTGCAGAGAGCCTCAGTCCTCCCAATGGAGGGAAAAATCACTGACTTCATAAAATTGTGAACATAAATAATTCCTATAAAGATGATGCCTGGCCAATACAAAAAGGCAATTGATATTAGCCTGTAACCTTTTTTTTTCATAATCATTTATCATATATATTGAAGCATTGTTTTTATTTAATGCTTGCTATTTTTAAGGTACCATTCTAAACCCTGGAGATGCAGATCAAAATCCCTGCCTTTCGAGAGCTTGAATTACACTAGGAGGAGGCAGGTAATGATCAAAGTATTTAAGTAAAAAGAATAGTATGATAGGAAACCATAAATCTGTGGATAAAATAGGAATGAGGTTAAATAATGCCAACAGTGAGTGTGGGTTGTCTCAGATCTAAATAATATAGTTGGAGTGGCCTTCCTGGAAGAGTTGGAGAGAAGGCGTGAGTGTATCTGGAGGAGGGCCGGCCAGGCAGGGAGAGCAGATGGCTGCTCATGAGTGTTTGAGGAACAAGGAAACCAGTTGGGAGAAACAAGGTAATGAGGAGAAGATACAGTCCGGGAAATGGTGAAGGACAGGGAAGCCTGGCGTGCTGAAGTCCATGCAGCGCATCGCAAAGAGTTGGACACGACTGAGCAATGGAAAAACGACAGCAGTCAGGGAGCTTGTGAGGGACCAATGTCACTGGGGCTTTGCAACCCCTGTTGCCTTCTGAATGTGATGAGGCTACTGGAGAATCCAATCAATGATGGATATAATCTAACTTACATTTGAAAAGAGTCATCTGATTCCTCTGTCAGGAGGCTTTTGGACTTAGCCAGGTGAGGGAGTAGCAATAGAAGCTTGCATCAGGATAGAAGCCGTGGAGGTGGTGAAAAGTAGAGACATCTGTAACCTTTTGAAGTGAGAGGCAGCAAGATGTGAAGGATTTCATGTGGCATATCACAGGAAAAGAGGAGGCAGTGAAGGCTTCAAAGCTTTTGGTCTGAGCCGATGAAAGGATGGAATTGACATTAACTGGCTAAGGTCAGAAAGGGATTGGGGGAAGATTATGGGAACAGCCAGCTTCGGAAGAATAATATCAGTATCAACATTATCATTGTTATTTTTATAATAGTATTACTTTTTTCCTCAGAGCAAAGTGATGACATGTCACCAGATTATAATTCAGAGGAGGTACTTAATGGGGATCTGAAGGAAAGTTGAGTAGACGTGCAGCTTTTTGAGGATCTAACTAAAGCAAGGATAAAATTTAGGGTATTAGAGGACTTAATGCATTGCTTATCCTTCAGACATCCTGCCATGTCAGTTCATACAACTGAAATGCTGATAATATTTGGACAACAGAGAATTCTTTCATATGAAACTGTCATGTTCATTGTGCTACTGCCTGGAGAAAATCCATGTGCTTTGATGGTCAGTTGAGTGGCTAGCATGATTAGTTATCTAAAATGAGATGGAAAGAATTACAGTTGGAGAGAATTATCTCACCTTCACATAGCAGAAGTTGAGGGAGACAATGGTCAGGGATAAATACTTCCCTCAGAGAATAGCACTTAGTGAGAAAATAAAGCCCCCACTCCTTGATTCTTTTCCATGGAGCATCTCTCTAATAACTGTAACCTAGTAAAATTTCATCACAATATTACCTAACACCTACCATAGAAAAATGTCATTAATGGACCCTTGAGAGTTTTTATTTTAAAATAATATAACTTTTTGATGAATTCAGCAGGACTAATTAAGTTGCAAAAATGCATCTCTGAGCAACTAAGTGGGTTAGCCTGTAAGATGTTATGATTGCAGAGCAATTGTTTGAGAATATCTCCTTCATAGAGATTTTTGCTTGTAGGATATCAGTCCTTAAATCATTTGTCTTGACAGTTGTCGGACCTCATGTTCTGTTGTTTATTGAGACTTCTCTTATTTGAGGTGATAAAAACACACCATTGACAACTTTCTGTTTATTGTGTTAGAGGTAAAAGTGGAAGTCACTTAGTCGTGTCTGACTCTTTGTGACCTCATGGACTGTAGCCCACCAGGCTCCTCTGTTCATGGGGTTTCCCAGGCAAGAATACTGGAGTGGGTTGCCATGCCCTTCTCCAAGGGATCTTCCCAAACCAGGGATCAAACCCAGGTCTCCCACGTTGCAGGTGGATTCTTTACCAGCTGAGCCACCAGGGAAGCCCATGGTGGAGGTAAGGGTCTCCAGATCAACCAGAAGCGGTTTAAAGTCATTAGGATACCTGTTAAGAAAAGACAGACACAGCACACTGCTGTTCCAGGCAATTCAGAATTATCATTTGAAATTTGGTCGATCGCTCCAGAAAAGATGATGGCTAGAGAATTTTTAGGAAAGGAGTAATTCATATGCTAAGAAAAATTTCTAGGAAATATAATCATAGGGGGAAATCTGCAACAACAATGGAAACTAGAGAATAAGCCGTAAGTCTTCCACTGACTTGAAATACTTTCTGCTAGAATCACGGTCGATGCGGCTTGAATAAAGAAGGAATTACTTATAAGTCACTGGCCGAGAAGAGATGTATTGTCATATAGGAAGTGTGCAGATATAAGCACTCCTGAACTTCAGGGAGTGAACTGAGAGACTGACCTAGCAACTCCCAGAGGGCCCTCGTGAGTCATACTGTGTGTCCATGTACTCGGTTCTGCCTGACTCTTTGCATCCCCACGGACTGTCATATGGATCAGCAGAAATCCCATAAGTTGTCGTGGTGCGAGACCTGGGAAATCAGAAGAGGAAAGGGAACAGAAAATGTGCCGTGATGATGACAGCTGTGATTTTGGCTCAGCACTGCAGTGACTTCCATGATGAAATATAGAACTGGGATGCCAGGAGCTATGGATCTGGAATCATAGTATCTTGATAGTGAGTGGGAGGTTCTGTGGACTGGGAAGTGAGTGAGATTGGTCCAAAGAAAGACAACTGTTGCTGCACCTGGAAGAAAGCTGGGTATCACCCAATCTGACTCCTGCGCCCAGAAGCTTCTGCAAACAGAGAGGAAAGCAGACAGAGGTAAAATGGGTCTGCTGGGATCATAGACAGCCTTAGTGGCCCCACTACTCTTACACATGGATGTCTGCGTATGAGCGGTGAGCCCTCAGGACTGAGCTTTAAAAGAATTTCCCTTACAGTATGCAAGTGGAAAATGAGAAAGCCTGTGGCCTTGTGGGGAAATTCCAGGCATAGAGAGCCTTGCCCTGATTTTGTGAAGAAACACCAGGCATAAAGAGTCTTGCCAGTTTTGAAAAATGAAAAAAGGAAATTCAAATGGACTTATGAAAAAATGATGTAATAAAGTGAAGTCTTCAAGAGGCAGAGGGAGATCATTTTTTAAGAAACAGACTTTATTTTTAGAGCAGCAGAATCAAGCAGAAGGTGTAGCTTCCCATAGCTGCCTGGCCCTCCCACATACATAAACTCCCCCATTATGAACACCCTGTACCAGAGTCACTAGTCCCAACCCGTGAGTCTACACTTATACATTGTGTGTGTGTGCCCAGCCGTGTTCAATTCTTTTGTGACCCCGATGGATTGTTTGCCATCAAGCTCCTCTGTCCGTGGAATTTTTCAGGCAAGAATACTGGAGTGGGTTGCCATTTCCCTCCCCAGGGGATCTTCCCAACCCAGGGGTCAAACCAGTGATCCCTCGTGTCTCCTGCGTTGGCATAAAAGGATTCTTTACCACTAGTGCCACCTGGGAAGCCCTACACTCACACATTATTATCACCCAAAGTATGTAGTTTATTGATACATCCCAGTCCACTCTTGGTGGTGTGCATTCTGTGGGTTTGGAGAAATGTATGACATGCACCAGAGGATTTTAACTACCCTAAAAATCCTCCACTTCCTGCCTATTCATCCTCCCCCTCTTCCTCAACCTCTGGCAATCACTGATCTTTTTCATTATTTTCATAGTTTTGCTTTTTCAAATTGGAATCACATAGTTTGTAGCCCTTTTAGATTGGCTTTTCCACTTACAAATATATGTTTAAGATTTCTCTATGTCTTTTTGTGACTTGATAGCTCATTTTCTCTTAGTGCTGAATGATATTTCATGCTCTAGATGTACCACGGATTAATCCATTCACCTCTTGAAGTTCATCTTGATTGCTTCCAAGCTTTGGCAGTTATGAATAAAGGTTCCCAAAGCATCCAAAACCATGTTGTTTCTGTTATTGTTAATCTGCTGACTTAATTTTTTTTTTAACTTTTGTTGCGGTATAGTTGATTTACAGTGTTGTGTTAATTTCTGCTATATGATAAAGTGATTTAGTTAAAATATGTGTCAGTTTATTTATCATATTCTTTTCCATTGTGGCTTAAATCACATTAACTATGAACATTGATATCGAACATGGTTCCCTATGCTATGCTATACAGGAGGACCTTGTGCTTCATCCCTCCTAGATATAATA